>NW_026536128.1:0-88086 GCF_028551555.1 Melozone crissalis
CCCCGCCCTCAATTTTCGCCCCCTGACCCCAAATTTTCACCCCCCGATCCCCCAATTTTCATCACTCGACCCCGGTTTTTGCCCCCCGCCCCCCGGTTTTGCCCCACCTGGGCCGCCCCCGGCTCCTCGAAGCGGAAATTGTGGCGGCGCTCGAAATCCTGCTGGCGCTGCAGGAACTGCTCCCCCTCGTCCGAGGAGTCATCCAGGGGGGGCACGGCCAAACTGGGGGGGTCAGGGGGGTCACAGGGGTCTGGGGGTGTCATTGGGAGCTGGGGCGTTCAGGGGGTCCCAGGGGGTCCCCGCTCTCAGTCCTGCTGGCGCTGCAGGAACTGCTCCCCCTCGTCCGAGGAGTCATCCGGGGGGGGCACGGCCAAACTGGGGGGTCACGGGGGGGTCTGGGGGGGGCACAGACACCCTGGGGGGGTCACGGGGGGTCACTGGGGTCTGGGGGGGTCATTTGGGTCAGGGGGAGGTCACGGGGTGTCCCCACCCTCGGTCCTGCTGGCGCTGCAGGAGCTGCTCCCCCTCGTCCCAAGGGGTGTTCGGGGAGGGGCGGGGATGGTCTGGGGGGGCTCTGAGGGGTCTGGGGGCGATCAAAGTTGTCTAAGGGGTCTCTGAGGGGTCTGGGGGCTCTGGGGGTGTCCGTCTCACCCTTCCTCGCCCTCCTCCTCCTCCTCCTGCTCCCTGTAGCCGTTGCCCAGCAGGTAATCGCGCAGGAAGCGCTCGCCCGGCTCCAGCGCCGGGTCCGACCAGAGCCGCTGCAGGGGCTCCTGGGGAAACGGGGAAATGGGGCTGGGGTCACACCCAGAGCCCCCAGAGACCCCAGACCCATCCCCAGAGCCGCTGCAGGGGCTCCTGGGGAAACGGGGAAATGGGGCTGGGGTCACACCCAGAGCCCCCAGAGACCCCAGACCCATCCCCAGAGCCGCTGCAGGGGCTCCTGGGGAAACGGGGAAATGGGGCTGGGGTCACACCCAGAGCCCCCAGAGACCCCAGACCCATCCCCAGAGCCGCTGCAGGGGCTCCTGGGGAAACGGGGAAATGGGGCTGGGGTCACACCCAGAGCCCCCAGAGACCCCAGACCCATCCCCAGAGCCGCTGCAGGGGCTCCTGGGGAAACGGGGAAATGGGGCTGGGGTCACACCCAGAGCCCCCAGAGACCCCAGACCCATCCCCAGAGCCGCTGCAGGGGCTCCTGGGGAAACGGGGCTGGGGTCACACCCAGAGCCCCCAGAGACCCCAGACCCATCCCCAGAGCCGCTGCAGGGGCTCCTGTGGGGGCAAAATGGGGCGGGGTCACACCTGGGACTCCCCCCTCAGCCATCCCCAGAGCCCCCAGCCCCATTGTCAGAGCCCCCAGGCCCTCAGGACCCCCCCAGCCCCTCAATGGAGCCCCCAGCCCCATTGTCAGAGCCCCCAGCCCCTCAGGACCCCCCCAGCCCCTCAGGACCCCCCCAGCCCCTCAATGGAGCCCCCAGCCCCTCAATGGAGCCCCCAGCCCCTCACCAGGTCCTGCAGGGGCTCCGGGGGGGGCTCGGCCTGGCCCCGCAGCCAGCGCAGGTACTGCTGCTCTTCCTGGGCCTGGGGGGAGAACAGTGAGGGACCCCCAAAACCCCCCCCAAAAACACCCCTGAGACCCCCGAAAACACCCCAAACCCTCTCCAGGTACTGCTGCTGTTCCTGGGCCTGGGGGAGAACAGTGAGGGACCCCCCCCAAAACCCCCTGGGACCCCCCCAAACTGCCTGGGATCCCCCAGACCCCCCAGGACCCCCCAACCTCCTCCCAAGGACCCTCCCAGGACCCCCAAATCTCACCCAGGACCCCCCAAACCTCCCACGGGACCCCCAAACCTCCCCCAAATCACCCCCAGGGACCCGAAACCCCCTCAGGATCCCCCAACCCCCCCCATGGGACCCCCCCTCACCTTCTCCTCCCGGCTCCGCTCCCGGGGCCGCAGCAGGGCCCCTCCCCCCCCTTCATCATCACCATCACCCTCCTCATCCTCGCTCTCGGCCACCAAGGCTCTGAAACTGCGGGGGGGGAAAAGGGGAGGGGGCCACGGTCACCCCCGGTGCGGAGGGACCCCCCCCCCAAAATCATAGAGACCCCCAAAATCACAGAGACCCCCAAAATCACAGAGACCCCTCCCAAAAATCACAGAGACCCCCAGAAATCAGAAAGACCCCTCCCTAAAATTACAAAGACCCCCTCCCAAAATCACAGAGACCCCACCCCAAAAATCACAGAGACCCCAGAAATCAGAAAGACCCCTCCCCAAAATCACAGAGACCCTCAAAAATCACAGATACCCCTCCCCAAAATCACAGAGACCCCCAAAAATCACAGAGACCCCTCCCCAAAACCCCCCCAAATGCCCGGGACCCCCCCAAATGCCCGGGACCCCCCCGACCTCTCCTTGAGCGCCCCGCTGCTCCTCGGCGTAGCTGGGGGAGGCCTCGGCCTGGGGGGAAAAATGGGGATTTGGGGGGAAAATGAGAATTTGGGGGAAAATAGGATTTTGGAAGGAAAAAGGGATTTTAGGGGGAAAAATGAGATTTTGGGGAGGAAAAAGGGGAATTTGGGGAGAAAAAAATGGGATTTTGGGGGGGGGGGGGGGGGCGCAGGGATTTGAGGGGGAAATGGGATTTTGGGAGGAAAATGGGATTTTTGGGGGGTCAGACCGTCCCCCCTCACCTTCCTCCGCTTGGCCGCCGCCTCCTCATCCTCCTCGTCCTCCTCGTCCACGTATTTGCTGCGGGGGGGGGGGATGAAGGTCAGGGCAGCCCGGGGGGCGCTCAGGACCCCCCAAATCCCCAGAGCCCCCTCCCCAAATTCCATCGCTCACCCCTCGTGTTCCAGCACCACCTTCCGCTCGTAATCCTTCAGGAACATCGGCCTGGTCCGCTCTTCATCTTCATCCTCATCATCATCCTCATCATCTTCATCCTCATCTTCATCATCCCCTGGGGGGGCTCACGGTGAGCTCGGGGGGGGTTTGGGTCCCTCCGGTCCGGTTCCCCCCATCCCGGTACCGGTGCCGGTAGAGAACGCCGTGTCCTGCCGGTAAATGCGGGGCCCGGTTCCCCCCATCCCGGTACCGGTTCCCCCCCCATCCCGGTTCCCGCCCTATCCCGGTACCGGTGCCGGTGTAGAACGCCGTGTCCTGCCGGTAGATGCGGGGGTCGCGCGTCTTGAGCAGCGCCAGCGTCCGGTAGAACTCGCGCTCCTCGCGGGGGTCCAGGGCCTGGGGGGGGTCACCGGGGGTCACCGGGGGGTCATCGGAGGTCACGGAGGGGTCACCGGGGGTCACGGAGGGGTCACGGGTACCGGGACCCCCTCTTCCCCGCTCACCACATCGTCCCCGCTGGACTCGGAGCTGGAGCTGTCGCCGCTGTCGGCGGTGTCACCGTAACGGTCCCGCACTGCCGGGGAACCGGGAGCGATCGGAACCGGCACCGGGGGGAAACCGGCACCGGGGGAGATCAGCACCGGGGGTACCCGTTCCCTCCGATCGCGGGTCCCGTTCTCCCCTTCCGAGCTCGGTTCCCCGTTCTTGTTCTCCCCGTTCCCGGTGTCTCACGGCGCTGCAGCTCCTCCCGCCGCCGGTACCGCCCGTTCCCGGTTCCCCCATTCCCATTCCCGTTCCCAGCCCATTCCCAGCCCCGTTCCCGGTGCCTCACGGCGCTGCAGCTCCTCCCGCCGCCGGTACCGCCCGGTTATCCCCGTTCCCAGCCCATTCCCATCCCGGTTCCCCCGTTCCCGGTGCCTCACGGCGCTGCAGCTCCTCCCGCCGCCGGTACCGCCCGTAGCGCTCCGCGAACGCCGCATTCACGCGGAGCTCCGCCATGCCCGCCCACGTGACCGCCCGCCACTTCCGGATCCGCCGCCACGTGACCGGAGCGCCCCGCCCCTCCCGCCGCCGGGAAGCCCCGCCCCTTCCGGCTCTTAAAAGGGCAACGGCGCTCAAAGAAGCGGGTGGGGCCCACAGCGCCCCCCACCCCATATCGCCCCCCTCACCCGGGACCCTCAAACTGGGACCGGGATCCCCCCACTCTATTTCCACTCGAGACCCCCCCAGCACCCCCCAGAGCAGCGGGACGGGGTCTCAGCTCCATCTTTATTGGGGCAGAGCAGGGATGTGGGCGTGAGGGGTGGGAAACGGAGATGGGGGGGTCCATGAGGGTCGGGGGTCCCATGGGAGACCCCTCCCCTCAGCTGGTGCGGATCTGGTAATCTGCAAGAGAGAGAGAGGCGATGAGATGGGGGTCTGGGCTGGGGGGCCCAGGCTGGGGTTTGGGGATCCCAGGGGAATTTGGGGGCCCGGGCAGGGGTCCCGGGGGTCCCGACTCACCCCCGCTCTGGGTGATGTAGCGCACCCAGGGCAGCGCCTGGTACCCGCTCTTCTCGATGATCTTCATGTACCGCACCTGGGGGGCACCTGGGGGGTCACCCCCACCCCAAAAACCCCCCGGAGCCCCCAGCCTCTCCCCAGTTCCCCAGGATCCCCTCCTGGAGACCCCAGACCCTGCAGAGACCTCACTGCCCTCCCTGTTCCTGTCCCCTAAATCCCCCGCGACCCCTCCCCAGCCCCTGGGACCCCTCCCCAGCCCCCGGGCCCCCCTGCCCAGCCCACCTGGATGCCCGAGACGGTGAAGTAGGGGATCTCGAAGCGCACGGCGATGGGCGGCCGCCCCTCTCCTCCTCCTTCTCCACGCTGGGCAGCCCAAAGTGGGCGCGCATCAGGTGCTCCTTGCCCCCCTGGGAGCCCACAGAGCCCGTGGGGACCCCCGGGGACACCCCCGGACCCCCAGGGACACCCCCGGACCCCCAGGGACAGGGAGAGGGGGACGGGGGGGACAGCGCGGGATTGGGGAAAATGGGGACACCCAGGACAGGGGTTGGGGGACATTGGGGACACCCCAGGACTGGGGGGACACGGGGGGCACAGGGAGAGGGGGAGAGGCTGGAATAGGGGGTGGGGGACAGGGGGAACGGGGGGGGGACAGGGGGACAGGGGTTGGGGGACAGGGGCGACACTTTGGGACAAGGACTGGGGAAAATGGGGGACACCCAGGACAGGGTTTAGGGGACATTGGGGACACCCAGGCCAGGGTTTCAGGGACACTGGGGACACCCCAGGATTCGGGGGACAGGGCTGACACGCCAGGGTTTCAGGGTTCCCCCCCGGTGCGTGCGCTCACGGGGAAGGATTTGATGCTCCAGATGACCACGTTCCTCTCGGGCAGGTACCGCGCCGACCCCGCCGTGGTCTTGAACTTGGGTGAGTCGGCGTCGCTGGGCACCGGCACCAAGATCTCCACGCCGTTGGCCACCGACTGCTTCTTGAACTGGCCCTTGGCCTGCGGGCACGGGGGGGGGAAACGGGGCTGGGTGGGGGGCACTGAGGGGCTGGGTGGGGGTCCCTGAGGGGCTGGGGGGACCCCCAGGCTCACCTTGACCATGATCTCCACCCGGCTGTGCGAGAACTTCTCGATGATGGACTCGATCCAGATCAGCGGCTTCACCTGGGGGGGGCACGGGGGTCACACCTGGAGTCACCTGGGGGTCCCCCAGGGGTCCCCATCGCCCCATGAGGGGTCCCCAGGTGTCCCAGCCCCATAGGTGCCCCCGGACAGGGGTCCCAGCCCCCCCAGACTGGGTTTGCAGGCCCCAGGCAGGGGTCCCACCCCCATAGGTGCCCTCAGATGAGGGTCCCAGCCCCCCAGGTGCGCCCCCCGCCCACACCTGCGTGTGCAGGCGGTAGGACATGAGCTCGAAGTCGCCGTCGGGGGGGATGAAGGAGATGGTGCGGTCGTTGTCGAAGCGGGACAGACGCACGCACTGGTGGAACTTCACGTCCTCCAGCTCCACCGACTTGTTCTTGCCCCCTGGGGGGGAGCGGGGGCTCAGGGGGCTCAGGAGGGTCAGGGGGGTTCAGGAGGGTTGGGGGGTGGTCAGGAGGGTCGGGGGCACGGGGCTGAGCCCCCAGCCCAGCCCAGCCCGGCACTCACGGCCCGTCAGCTCGAACAGCACGCGGTCGTTGAGGCCCAGGCGCAGCTCCGGCATCCCCGAGAGGAAAACCTTGAGCTTGATGGTGCCCACGACCTCGCTCAGCACCACGCTGCCGCTGGCGCTCACCTGCGGGCACGGCAGGGGCTGGATCCGGGCTGGCACCGGCTCTGGCACCGGCTCTGGCACCGGCCCCGTGCTCAGCCCTGTCCGTGTTACGGCCCTGGCACCATCGCCTCCCCCGTGCCCAGCACATCGCACCCCAATGCCCATCTCCTTCCCACCCCAATCCCACTCCTTTCCCACCCCAACGCCATCTCTACCCAACCCCAACCCCCTTTCCCACCCCAGTCTCTCTCCTTGTCCTCCCGCGCCCCCCATGTGCCCCCCGGGTGCCCCCCAGCCCCTGACCAGCAGGTTGACGGCCTCGATGACGTCGATGAACACCTCGTTCTTGTAACAGAGCCCCATGCCCCCCGTGCCCCCCGTGTCCCCCATGCCCCCCGTGCCCCCCGTGTCCCCCATACCCCCCATGCCCCCCGTGCCCCCCTGTGCCCCCCATGCCCCCCGTGTCCCCCAGCCCTGACCAGCAGGTTGACGGCCTCGATGACGTCGATGAACACCTCGTTCTTCTTGTAGCGCAGCCCCTCGGAGCGCCAGGACACGGCGTTGGTCACCGTGGTGGGCACGCGCGACCGGCCCGTCTCCAGCTTGTTCCCCTCCTGGGTGATGTACCTGGGGGCATTCGGGGTGTCAGGGGGCTCGGGGGGGGTCCCGGCGCCCCCAGCCCCCTCCCCACGCTCACTCCTGCAGGATCTTGCTGTCCGTGGTCTGCGGGAAGCCGAAGTCCATCAGCTCGTCCAGCAGCTCGTAGACGATGACGAAGTTGTCGCGGACGCTCTCCTCCTCCAGCTCCTTGAAGTACTCGCAGAACACCTGGGGGGGCACCCGAGCCTCTGTCAGCCCCCCACCCTGAATTGGGGTGGTCCTCGCCCCCCAGACCCCGCTGGGCCCCCGACTCACCTCCACCACCTTGTAGAGGAAG
Source organism: Melozone crissalis (assembly GCF_028551555.1). Classification (NCBI taxonomy): domain Eukaryota; kingdom Metazoa; phylum Chordata; class Aves; order Passeriformes; family Passerellidae; genus Melozone; species Melozone crissalis. The sequence goes on from NW_026536128.1 coordinate 7,056, forward strand.
GAGAAGACCAGGGAGGCGTTGCCGTTCTTCCTGGTGGTGGCCACCACTGCGGGGGCTCAGGAAAACGGGGGGCACCAGGGGGTCCCGGGAGGGTTTGGGGGGGTCCCGGGGCTGGGGGGTTCCAGGGGGATTTGGGGAGGGGTCCCAGCAGGATTTGGGATTTGGGGAGGGGTCCCCGATAGGATACGGTACAGGTTGGCGTGTTTGACCCACAGGAAGTGCACGTGGCCGTGGGTCCCGGCAGGATTTGGGGGGGATCCCGGGGCTGGGGGGCTCTGGGGAGGATCTGGGGGGGTCCCGGGGGGATTTGGGGAGGGGTCCCCGATAGGATACGGTACAGGTTGGCGTGTTTGATCCACAGGAAGTGCACGTGGCCGTGGGTCAGCACGGGCGTGAGCGTCCCCTCCTCCTCGCGCTGCAGCAGGACCCCCATGAAGTGCTCGATCTCCCCCAGACCCACATCCCCCTTGTAATTGCGGCTGATCAGCGGCTGGGGGGGCACAGAGGGGTTAAAATGGGGGCACCCCCTCCCCAAAACCGCTCACCCCAAATCCTGGGGTCACGGGGTCACCGCCATGACCTTGGGTGACCTTCAGGGACAGAGGGGACACTGGGGTGTCCCAGACCCCGGTGACCCCCGGTGACCCCGGCAGGGTTTGGGGTGTCACACACGGATCGCCCCCTCCCCAAATCCTGGGGGTCGCTGTCCTCGGGTGACCCTCAGGGACACGGGGGACACTCGGGTGACCCCGGCAGGGTTTGGGGTGTCACACACGGATCATCCCCCCAAATCCTGGGGGTCGCTGCCCTCGGGTGACCCTCAGGGACACTCGGGCGTCCCGGGGGGCTCTGGGGGCGGGCGGGGGTCTCACCTTCCCCTTGAGGTCCAGGATGAAGAGGGCGGAGGCGGCCATGGCGGCTCCGTCACCTCCGGCACCGTCACCTGCCCAGGTGAGCGGCGGCAGCGCCCAGAGGCCTTAAAGGGGACGGGCCGGGCCCGCTCCCCCCCCGGGCGGGGGTCTCACCCTGGGCTCGGGGGGACCCCCGGGCTCGGTCACTCCATGGGGGCTTCGGCCGCTTTCAGTGCGACCCCACGGTTTTGGGTGGGGGGCGCGGGTGGGACCCCTGAGAGAGTTCAAAGTGGGGGGGGAAGTTTGGGACCCCTGGATGTGCCCCAGCCTGGGGAGGGGTCTCTGCACCCCCAAATTCTCCCTCTTGGGGGGTCTCCACACCCCCCAACCATCACATTCCCCATTCTGGGTGGTCGCTGCGCCCCCAGACCCCCAACGAGAGCGTCCCTGAACCCCCACATCCTCCCCTTTGGGGGGGTCCCTGCACCCCCGGTACCCTGTGGTGGTCTCTGTACCCCAACATCCCCCACTCCGCGTGGCCCCCCGAGCCCCCAGACCCCCGGATTCCGCTCAGGGGGGTCCCTGCACCCCCAGACCCCCGGTATCCTCTGGGGGGGTCCCGGCACCCCCAGCCCCCACTCTGGAGCATTCCCGCACCCCCGGCCGCCCCCCGCATCCCCCGGTCCCACCGGAGCCCGCGCGCGGCGGGGCGGCCCCGGGCCCTCCCCGAGGGCGGATCGGTGCCGAGGGCCGGGCCCGGAGCCGCCCCGCCCGCAGCCACAGCCCGGGGGCACCGGGGGTACCGGGGGCACCGGGGGGTACCGGGGAATCACCGGGGGAGCCGCCCGGAGCCGCCATGGCCATGGACCGGGCCGCGGGCAGGAGGGACCCGAACGGCGATTACGGTACCGAGCATCCCCCGCCCCTCCCGGGGCTCCCCAGAACCCCCGGCTTTGAGACCCCCGGGTTTGGGACCCCCGGCTCTGGGACCCCCCGGTTTGGGACCCCCGGCTCTGGGACCCCCCGGTTTGGGACCCCCGGCTCTGGGAAATCCCAGATTTTGGAGACCCCCGTCTCGGGACTCCTCGGGTTCAGGGACCCCTGGGCGTGGGGAGCCCCAGATTTGGGACCCAGAGGGGCTTTAGACTCTTCAGGTTTGGGGATCCTCCTGGTTTAGGGGGTTTGAGGGCCCCCCAAGGCTGAGGACGCGCGGGTTCAGAGACCCCCGCATTGGGGACCCCCGCGTGTTTGGGTATCCTCGTGTTTGGGGACCCCCTCGTGTTTGGGACCCCGCGTTGGGGACCCCCGAGGAGGCGGCAGGGACGGGGGCAGCCCCGCCCGGTTTGGGGGCTGTTTCGGGGGTCCCGGCAGCTCCCGGGGGTGTCCCGGAGCGAGGGAGGGGCGCGGAGGCAGCGCCGGGACCCCTCCCCAGGCGGGACCGGCCCCGTTCCCCCGTTATTCCGGGCGGGACCGGCCCGGTTGCCCCGTTATTCCGGGCGGGACCGGCCCCGTTCCCCGTTATTCCCGGGCGGGGCCCCCCCGGTCCGGCCTTTGTTCGCCGTGCGCGGGGGGGCCCCCGCAGCCCTGACATCACCGGCGGCCTATGGGCGCAGCCGGGATCCCGCCGCCGGTGATTTATTTACCCGAACGGACCCGGGGCGGGGACAGCACCGGCACCGCCCGCCGGCCCCTGCCCGGCACGGAGCGGACATTGCCCGCCCGTTCCCGACCTCCGGACCGGGTTCGGCGGGGCCGCGCCGCGCCCCGAGGCTGCCCGGTACCGGTACCGGAGCTGTCCGGTATCGGTTTGTGCCGGTGCCGGAATTCCGCGGTAACCCCCGGGTTCCGTCCGGTGCCGGTGCCCGCTCCCCCCGGTTCTCCCCCGTTCCCCCCGGTGCTCTCGGGGCGGGGTTTGGGCCGCGTCCGTGCCCCGGAGGGCGGATTTGGGGCGGCCGTGTCGGAGGCGGGGTCGCCTGAGCCCGGCCCAGCCCAGCCCGGCCCAGCCCAGCCCGGCCCGGCACGGACGGGAACGGCCACGGCAACGGCAACGGCGGCGGGCGCGGGGGGCGCTCGGCGGGATGGGGGGACACGGGGACAGCTACTACGGCAAACACGGTACCGGTACCGGGGCTCGGGCACCTCTGGGGGCTCAGAGCGCGGCCGGGGCTCGGGGGAGGTGTGGGGGGCTCGCCCGGGCTCGGGGGCTCCGTGCGGGGGTCCCGGAGGGTCGGGGGCTCCTCCCGCTGCGGGCCGGGGGCGTTTTTGGGGCTCCCCGCGGTTCGGGGGCGCCTTTGGGGGTTCCCTGCGCTCGGCTCGGCGGGGAAGGAGTCAAACGGCCGCGGGCAAAGGCGGAAAACAGCCCCAAAATGGGCGGAAAACAGCCCCAAAATGGGCGGAAAACAACCCCAAAATGGGCGGAAAGCGGGGCTGGGAACGGCGGGGCAAAGCGAAAGCAAAAGCGGCCGCGCCCCGCACGGAGGGGGGGCCGCGGTTTTGGGGGGCTGGGGAGGGGGTTTGGGGTTTTTTGGGTTTTTTTGGGGGTTTTTTTGGGGTTTGGGGCCGCCCTGCCCGGCGGCCGCAGAACCGGCCCGACGGCCGCGCTCGGCGCCGGGACAGACCGGGACAGACCGGGACAAACCGGCTCCGGCGGTTCTGGGGCGTCTCCGCGGCGCCGGGCTGTCCCGGGATCGGTTCTGGTTCTGCCCCCCCCGCGCCGCCGTTCGGGGGGCTTTGGAGAGGGGATCCCCCCCAAAATACCCCAAAGCAAACGCGTTCCGGGCACGAGAAATGTTTATTGGAGTGACCCCCCCATAAAACCACATATCCCTGTCTGGGGGCTGCTGCGGCCCCCCCAGATCCGCGGCCCCCCCGCCCCGGGCCGCTCCCACGCTGGCTCCGCTGCCACACTAAAAATAAAAATAGAAATAGAAATAGAAATAAAGCGGAGCGGCGGCGCCGGGGGGGCTGCGGCGGGGCCGGGGCCCCCCCGGGTTCGGCGGAACCCCCGGGACCCCCCCGGTTCTTTGGTGCTCCGTGGAATTTGGTGATTTTGGTGTTTTGTGGGATTTCGGGTCATTTTTGCGGCAGTTTGGGCACCTTTCGGGCAGAGCCACCTGTGGGAATGAGCTCTCACAGGGAGCCGTTGTTTCCCGGCTCGGGAAGCCGATCCGCAGATGTTTTCCTGGTTTATCCCGAGGGGTTTTTGGGAAGCGTTTGGCTCCTTTAGCGTGCGGTGAGGAGGATGAGGAGTGCCTTCCTCCGGCCCCGGCCATTCCTCACTGCCATTCCTCTTCTTCCTCACAGGAACGCCGCAGAAATATGACCCGACTTTCAAAGGGCCCATCTATGACAGGTGAGGACAGGGTCCCCAAGTTCCAGGGTCCCCAAATCCAGAATCTCCAAAATCCAGGGTCCCCAAACACAATGTCCTCAAAACCCAGGGTCCCCAAATCCAGGGTCCTCAAGTCCAGTGTCCCCATAACCAGTGTCCCAAAATCGAGGGTCCCCAAGCTCAGGGTCCCCAAATCCAGGGTCCCAAAATCCCACAAATCCTCAAGTCCAGGGTCCCCAAATCCAGGGTCCTCAAGTCCAGTGTCCCCATAACCAGTGTCCCAAAATCGAGGGTCCCCAAGCTCAGGGTCCCCAAATCCAGGGTCCCAAAATCCCACAAATCCTCAAGTCCAGGGTCCCCAAATCCAGTGTCCCCAGTCCCATTGTCCCAAACCCAGTGTCCCCAAACTCAATGTCCCCAGCCCCAGTGTCCCTGGCCTCAGTGTCCCCAGTGTTCCCAGTGTCCCCAATCCCCCTGTCCCCAGTCCCAGTGTCCCCATTCCCAGTGTCCCCAGTGTCCCCATTGTCCCCAGTCCCAGTGTCCCCATTCCCAGTGTCCCCAGTCCCAGTGTCCCCAGTCCCAGTGTCCCCATTCCCAGTGTCCCCAGTGTCCCCATTCCCAGTGTCCCCATTGTCCCCATTCCCAGTGTCCCCAGTCCCAGTGTCCCCAGTCCCAGTGTCCCCAGTGTCCCCAGTCCCAGTGTCCCCAGTGTCCCCATTCCCAGTGTCCCCAGTGTCCCCATTGTCCCCATTCCCAGTGTCCCCATTCCCAGTGTCCCCAGTGTCCCCATTCCCAGTGTCCCCATTGTCCCCATTCCCAGTGTCCCCAGTCCCAGTGTCCCCAGTCCCAGTGTCCCCAGTGTCCCCAGTCCCAGTGTCCCCAGTGTCCCCATTCCCAGTGTCCCCAGTGTCCCCATTGTCCCCATTCCCAGTGTCCCCATTCCCAGTGTCCCCATTGTCCCCAGTCCCAGTGTCCCCATTCCCAGTGTCCCCAGTGTCCCCATTCCCAGTGTCCCCAGTGTCCCCAGTCCCCCTGTCCCCGCCGCAGGGGCTGCACCGATGTCATCTGCTGCGTCCTGCTGGTGGTGGCCATCGTGGGCTACGTCGTGGTCGGCGTCGTGGGTACGTGCTGGGGGTCTGGGGGTCTGTGGGGTCTGGGGGCTGCAGGGGGGGTGACCCCGGCCTCATCGCCCTGTGCCCCCCAGCCTGGACCCACGGGGACCCGCGCAAGGTGATCCACCCCACGGACAGCCGCGGGCAGTTCTGCGGGCAGCCGGGGACCCCCAACGAGTGAGTGCCCCGCGTGGAGGGACCCCAACTCCTCGGGGGGAGCGTGGAGGGGGTTTGCCCAAACCTGGGCGGTTTTTGGTTTGTTTTGCAGGAAAAAACCTTTCCTTTTTTACTTTGACATCGTCAAGTGCGCGAGCCCGCTGGTGCTGCTGGAGTTCCAGTGCCCGACCACGCAGGTATGGCCTGACCCCCTCGGGACCCCCGAGAATTCCCCAGGAAATCCGGCCTGCAGCCCCCTCGGGCCCCCGATAATTCCCCGGGGAATCTGGGGTGCAGCCCCCTCGGGACCCCCGATAATTCTCCAGGGAATCCGGGCCTGCAGCCCCCTCGGGACCCCTGATAATTCCCCGGGGAATCCGGGGTGCAGCCCCCTCGGGACCCCCGATAATTCCCCAGGGGATCCAGAGTGCAGCCCCCTCGGGACCCCTGATAATTCCCCAGGGAATCTGGGCCTGCAGCCCCCTCGGGACCCCCGATAATTCCCCATGGGATCCAGAGTGCAGCCCCCTCGGGACCCCCGATAATTCCCCAGGGAATCTGGGGTGCAGCCCCCTCGGGACCCCCGATAATTCCCCAGGGAATCTGGGCCTGCAGCCCCCTCGGGACCCCCGATAATTCCCCGGGGAATCCGGGGTGCAGCCCCCTCGGGACCCCCGATAATTCCCCGGGGAATCCGGGGTGCAGCCCCCTCGGGACCCCCGATAATTCCCCAGGGGATCCAGAGTGCAGCCCCCTCGGGACCCCCGATAATTCCCCAGGGAATCTGGGGTGCAGCCCCCTCGGGACCCCCGATAATTCCCCAGGGAATCTGGGCCTGCAGCCCCCTCGGGACCCCCGATAATTCCCCATGGGATCCAGAGTGCAGCCCCCTCGGGACCCCCGATAATTCCCCAGGGAATCTGGGGTGCAGCCCCCTCGGGACCCCTGATAATTCCCCGGGGAATCCGGGGTGCAGCCCCCTCGGGACCCCCGATAATTCCCCAGGGAATCCGGGGTGCAGCCCCCTCGGGACCCCCGATAATTCTCCAGGGAATCCGGGCCTGCAGCCCCCTCGGGACCCCCGATAATTCCCCAGGGGATCCAGAGTGCAGCCCCCTCGGGACCCCTGATAATTCCCCAGGGAATCTGGGCCTGCAGCCCCCTCGGGACCCCCGATAATTCCCCATGGGATCCAGAGTGCAGCCCCCTCGGGACCCCCGATAATTCCCCAGGGAATCTGGGGTGCAGCCCCCTCGGGACCCCCGATAATTCCCCAGGGAATCTGGGCCTGCAGCCCCCTCGGGACCCCCGATAATTCCCCGGGGAATCCGGGGTGCAGCCCCCTCGGGACCCCCGATAATTCCCCGGGGAATCCGGGGTGCAGCCCCCTCGGGACCCCCGATAATTCCCCAGGGGATCCAGAGTGCAGCCCCCTCGGGACCCCCGATAATTCCCCAGGGAATCTGGGGTGCAGCCCCCTCGGGACCCCCGATAATTCCCCAGGGAATCTGGGCCTGCAGCCCCCTCGGGACCCCCGATAATTCCCCATGGGATCCAGAGTGCAGCCCCCTCGGGACCCCCGATAATTCCCCAGGGAATCTGGGGTGCAGCCCCCTCGGGACCCCTGATAATTCCCCGGGGAATCCGGGGTGCAGCCCCCTCGGGACCCCCGATAATTCCCCAGGAAATCCGGCCTGCAGCCCCGTCGGGACCCCCGATAATTCCCCAGGGAATCCGGGGTGCAGCCCCCTCGGGACCCCCGATAATTCCCCAGGGAATCCAGGCCCGAGCCCCCTGCCCGTGTCCCCCTCCCTGCAGATCTGTGTCAGCAAGTGCCCGGACCGGTACCTGACGTACCTGACGGCCTCGGGGAACCCCGCCTCGCTCGAGTATTACCGCAGTTTCTGCACCCCCGAGTACAAGGGCACGCAGAAGGTGGGTCTGGGCTGTGGGGCCGGGGTTCCCGTGCCGTGGGGGGATTCCTGCCCCGCGTGCTCACGTCCGGCTCGCTGTCCCCTCCCAGGCTGCCCTCAACGTGCTGAAGGACAGAGAGTGTCCGGCCATGCTCATTCCCAGCACCCCACGTACGTCCATAATTAGCAAGGAGCTCGTTAAGGATTGTTTGGAGGCTGTTTGGGGGTTCTGGGGGTCCTGTGGGGGTTCTCCCGGCTGAGCCACCCCCTGTGTCCCACCAGTGGCGCGGAGATGCTTCCCGGCCATCCAGGCCAAGAAGGGCGTCATCATGGTGGGCAACAAGACGACCTACGAGGACGGCTGGGGGAACCACAGGAATGTCACCGAGCTGCTGGAAGGGGCCAAGTGAGTCCCGGCCCCTCGTTAAGAGCTGCTTCATTAGCGCTGCTTTGCCCGTTTGAGGTGTTTGCCAGAAATCCTGCACCAAAATCCCGTGGTGGGAACGAGAGTGGCAAAGGAGGCGCAGTGCACACGGCTCCGGGGATTTGCTGTGCGGAATTGTTGAATTTTCGCGGGTTTGGGGTCCCCCCCGGCTCCCCCTCCATCGGCGTTCCCCGTTCTCTCGCAGGAAAGCCAACGTGGTGCTGGAGACGCGGCAGCTGGCCATGAAGATCTTCGAGGATTACACGGTGTCCTGGTACTGGATCATCATGTGAGCATGGGGCAAAACCCGGGGGTTTTCAGTATTTTACTATTTCCCTGGCTTTCCCACAATTTCCATGGAGCAAAGCACGAGCAGTGACATCCCTGCTGTCCGTTCCCACGTCTGGGGGACGGTGTGGCACTCTGGAGGGTGCTGACACGTCGTGCCTTCCTCCCGCAGAGGCCTCGTCATTGCCATGGTGGCCAGCCTCATCTTCATCGTGCTGCTGCGCTTCCTGGCGGGGGTCATGGTGTGGGTGATGATCGTGATGGTGATCCTGGTGCTGGGATACGGTGAGCAGGGGGCTGGCAGCCTCTCCCTGGCTTTTCCCCGTTGTCCTTTCCCCATTTCCAGTGGGATTTGCCCTGCAGAATTTCACACGCCGTGTCCTGCCGGGTGTCCCCTCCCTGGCCGGCGTCCGGCGCTGCCTCTCCCGTGCAAAAATGACAAATTTCTGCTTTCTGCCACAGGAATCTTCCACTGCTACATGGAATATGCCAAGCTAAAAGGGGAAGCGGGGTCGGATATGTCCCTGACAGACCTGGGCTTCCAGACCGACCTCCGTGTGTACCTGCACCTGCGGCAGACCTGGCTGGCGTTCTGTAAGCGTCCAGGAATTGGGAATTAATTGGGATGGGGCCCCACAGGGCGGGGGGATGGGCTCACAGCGGGTTTTGGGCTGATCCCGTGGGAAGGAGGGACTTTGCTGGGTGCCCGGCCACGGGGCAGTGCTGGGTGTTCCCGGAGGAGATTTGGGTGCCCTGGGGGAAGGTGCAGGTGGCCCTGACGCTCCGTTCCCCTGCCCAGTGATCATCCTGTGCGTGCTGGAGCTGGTGATCGTCCTGCTGCTCATCTTCCTGCGCAAGAGGATCCTCATCGCCATCGCGCTCATCAAGGAGGCCAGCAGGTCTGGCTGTCCCTGTCCCCAGGGCCGCTGGCACCCATGGCTGCGGGGTTTAACTGGGGTTTAACTGGGGTTTAACCGGGGTTTAACTGGGGTTTAACCAGGGTTTAACCGGGGTTTAACCATTTTCTCGCAGGGCTGTCGGTCACGTCATGTCGTCGCTGCTGTTCCCCTTGTGCACCTTCTTCTTGCTGTGCCTCTGCATCGCCTACTGGGCCAGCACTGCCGTGTATCCTTTGCTCTTCCTCGCCCTCTTCCTCATCCTCCTCCTGTCCCTGCATCCCCCTTCCCACAAGTCCGGTGTCCCCCCCAGGCATGGAGCAGGATCTGATGGCGGATCCACCTCAAATCTCTGAGATTTAACCCAAAACCAGCCCTGGAGTGGAAGAGCAGCAGCGGGAGCTCGGGGAGAGCCAAGTGGAGCCTGGTTTGGATTTAGGGCTGGGTTTGGAAAACGACCTTTCCTTAACGCTGACCCGCAGCTTCCTGTCCACCTCCAACGAGGCCGTTTACAAGGTGTTCAACGAGTCCGCGTGTCCGTTCGCTGGGCAGACCTGCAGGCCCGAGGTGAGCGCCTCAGGACACTCGGGACCTGTCAGAGACGAGACCACGGGTGTCGCTCTGGCTTGACCGGCAGCGTCCCGTGTCCTCTGCAGACCTTCAACACCAGCAACGTCACCAAGCTGTGCCCCGACGCCCAGTGCCTGTTCGCCTTCTACGGCGGCGAGACCGCCTACCACAAGTATCTCGTCGCGCTGCAGTTCTTCAACGTCTTCATGTTCTTCTGGCTCGCCAACTTCGTCATCGCGCTGGGCCAGGTGACGCTGGCAGGCGCCTTCGCCTCCTACTACTGGGCCTTCAAGAAGCCCGACGACATGCCGGCCTTCCCGCTCTTCTCCGCCTTCGGCCGCGCGCTCCGGTGCGTCCGTCTGTCTGTCCGTCTGTCCGTCTGTCCCCGGGAGCTCTGTCTGCGAGGCTGTGCCTTTCTGACCGGGCTGCTCCATCCCCAGGTACCACACGGGCTCGCTGGCCTTCGGCTCGCTGATCCTGGCCATCGTCCAGGTGATCAGGGTCATCCTGGAGTACCTGGACCACCGGCTGAAAGGTGCTGAGAGGGCTGGGGTGGGGGGACTGTGGCAGCAAGGTCTCAGCAGGGACCTCCGAGCGGCTGCTGGGACATCCCACCCCGCTGGCCTTGGTGCTGAGCCCTCTCCCTGCGCCCTCCAGCCGCCGAGAACAAGTTTGCCAAGTTCCTCCTGGGCTGCCTCAAGTGCTGCTTCTGGTGCCTGGAGAAATTCCTCAAGTTCCTCAACAGGAACGCCTACATCATGGTGAGAGTTGTCCTAAACCAGCTCCCTCCAAGGGCTGGGGCAGCCACGGGGGCAGCTCGGAGATTTCCCTGGGAATTGTGTCTTCTGGTGCTGTGGGAACATGGAGCTTTGAGGAATTTTTCAGCTTTTTGGCTGGAAAACCTTGACCTCGGCCACGTCCCGTTGGCTTTGGGGAGGACCTTGTGCGGGTGGGGGTATTCAGCTCCGGGTCTCTGCGATGCCTGACCCCGCAGTGGGTGAGAAAGCCCTTGCAGGGTGGGATCTGCACCCTCCCCTGCGTGGGGGACTCAGTGCAGCCCCGTTTCTCTCTCCTGTGCGCGGCTTTTCCGCCCCAGATCGCCATCTACGGCACCAACTTCTGCACCTCGGCCCGGAACGCGTTCTTCCTGCTGATGAGGAACATCATCAGGTGAGACCTGGGGGAGGCACCCCACGCCGTTTGCCACTCGTGCCGTGGCTGCTTCTCTGGGGAGCAGACGCAGAGGCTCATCCCTCTCTTGTCTCCAGGGTGGCCGTGTTGGATAAAGTCACGGATTTCCTCTTCTTCCTCGGCAAGCTCCTCATCGTGGGAAGCGTGGGTGAGTGCTGGCTTCTGGAAGTTTCTCCTCGAGGCACCCGAAAGCTCCCCTCAAATCACCCCTCCCGTGAAGCTGCTCCTTCCCGTCTTGCCCACCCTTGTCCATCCCTTGCTCTCCCAGGGATCCTCGCCTTCTTCTTCTTCACCCAGCGGATAAAGCTGGTCCAGGACACGGCGCCGCCGCTCAATTACTACTGGGTGCCCATTCTGGTGAGCTGCCCTTTCCCTGAGGGGTGACTGCAGACGGAGAGGGCAGCGGGGCCCCACGCCAGCCCCTCCCCACAGCCGGGGCCTCAAGGAGCCCCTTTGTTGGAGGTGTTTTCCCGGCCCTGGCGCAATGAGCCCTTTGTTGGTCGCTGCTGGCGCCGCGCCCGCCTGCGCTGCCCACTCTGGCCTCCATCCAGGGGTGGCTGAGGCCTTTTGTCCCCACTCGGGCTGCTCCAAACAGTCCTGCCCTGTTCGCTTCTCCTCCTTCCCCTGGGGAATGTGGGATTCAGCATTTTCCTCCTCCTGCTGCTCCTGGGGGGGTTCCGGGCTCTCTGCGGCATCAGCGCGTGCGTCTCTTCCAGACGGTGATCGTGGGCTCCTACCTCATTGCCCACGGGTTCTTCAGCGTCTACGGCATGTGCGTGGACACCCTGTTCCTCTGCTTCTGTGAGTATCAGCAAAAACCCCCTCTCCCATCAGGCTCGCCCCCAGAGTGTCCAGCTCCCAGTCCCGGGGTCCCTCCGTGTGGTTTTCTCCTGCTCTTTCCTCTCCTGACTCCTCACCTGCGTTCTCACCTGCTCTGCCCTGCCTGCTCCAGCAGAGACCCCCGGCCTGTCCGTGGGCTCCTGCATCTCTCCCTCTGTTTTGGTGCTTTGGGCTCGGTGGAATTAACTACAGCTAACCTCGACTCCCCTTTTTTTCCTCCCTGTTTCCCTTCTTTTCCACCCCTCCCGTGTCTCTGGCCACACGTCCTCCACCTCCGCCCTGTCTCTCCCTGGCTCCTCCACCGCTTTCCGCTCTCCCCCTTCACGGCCGCTTCCTCCCGGGGCTGGAAAAGGCGAAGATCTGGAGAGAAACGATGGATCCCAGGAGAGGCCTTACTACATGTCCCCCGAGCTGAGCGAGATCCTGCTGAAGGGGCACCTAGAGCCTTCCAAAAGCGCCGATAGCCAAGGCTAGGCTGGGCGGGACCCTCCCGGCCCCAGCAGCGACTCCCGTGGTGTCCCCTCCGAGGGCGCCGGGTGTCCAACCTGCCTTCCTGCCCAAAAACCCGCGTTCCTGCGCCGAGAGAACCCGCGTGGAGCTGGCTGGGGCTCCCGGCAGCGCCCGGCGAGGGGCGCGGTGCCCGAGATCGCCGTGGCTTTGGGGCAGAGATCCCCGCTCCCGAGGGAGGGCTGGCACGGGGGGCCCGGCACGGACCGGGGACAGGGCTGGGTGGGACGGGCTGAGCGGGTTCCGCCGCCCCAGACCGGGCTCGGGGCGTTTCCTCTGCGTCCGCTTCAGCCAAGAGCACTGAGACTTTCTTTGCCCTTTCCTTGCCCCTTTCCTGGCAGTTTTCTCACCCTTTTCCTCCTCCTGTCTCTATGCAAACCACAGAATTTTGAAGGATTCTGGGTGAGCTTGCAGAGCTTTGCTGGCTTAGCCCAGCTTGTCCCTGTCCCCTGTCCCAGACATCACAGGAGCTGTCACTGGTGGCCATTGGGACTTGGAGATTTTCACTCCAGCCATGGGGGGAGTTGGGATTTCTCCTCCAGAAAGCCCAGAAATTATCAAGATTTAAGAAAAACAGCTCTTGTGGCTCAGCCTCAGCCACAGCTCCCAGCCAGGCCCTCCCAGGACAAAGCCCTGCTGTTGGTGCTCCCGTGTCCATCCCAGCAGGATCCAAATCCCTCTCAAAACACCCCCTGGGCGTTGTGAGCCCGGAGCTTTGTGGCTTTGTTTGGTTTTGGGGTGTTTTTTTTCCACGGCTGGGATTTTCCAGCCTCGTTGGGAATCGCTTTTCAATGGCTCCAGAGCTGCTGGGAAGAGCCAAGGGCTCCCTCCTGCCCTTGGCTCTGTTCAAAAACACAAAACACCCAAATTTCCTCTTTCTCCTCAACCTCTGCGGGCCACCCCCAGATTTGCCGTGTCAGAGAGGGAAAAGCCCCGTAATTCAGGATGAGCCCAGAGACTTTGTTTGAGCTGGCAGTCGCTGTCGGAGGATCCCGGGAGCCTCCAGCACACCAACCCCAGGCCTGCCCCCGCCGCGGGGCCGGGGGTTTCTCTTTGCAGTGGAAGACCTGGAGCGCAACGACGGCTCGGCGGAAAAGCCCTACTTCATGTCCCAGGACCTGAGGAAGCTGCTCAAGAAGACCAACAAGGGCCAGCCCGACGCGTAGCGCCGCCTGTCCCGCGTGGAACCCGCCTCCTCCGCGGGCCTTGGGCGCCCCGGCGGCGGGGTGGGTGGGTAAAATGCACATTTTCGATGACTCGGCCTTAAATCCTCGCGCTGGTAACGATGACGAGCTTGTCGCCGCTGACGAGGCGCGGGGCCCGGTGCCAGTGCCACTCCTGGGGTAAAACCCCCCAATTTCTGTGGGGTTCAGCGATTCCAGAGCGAGTTTAATTGTGTTTGGTCCCGTTTCGGTCCCAGTGAACCCTTCTGGGGTCGGCCCAGGGGATCCCCGCAGGTCTGGAGGTGCAGGAACGAGCCGGGAGGTTCAGGCAGCTCCTCGTGGGGCGTTCTCCTTGTGGCCCCCCTAAATATTCAATTGTGGTTGTGCATTCCGGCCCACAGAGCTGGGACGGGCTGGAATCACCTCCCACCCCTCGCTGCCCTTTGTCGGCACCCCAGGGCCCCGTTCTGGGCCCTAATTAATTAATTATTTTAGGAATAAGCTAATTATTGCCTTTGTAGCCAGTGCAAGGGGTGAAGGTGGAGGGGAACGAGGGGGCCGTGGGCAGAATTTGGGGCTTGAGGCTCTGTCCAGTTCTTGCACCTGCAGCTTCCACAGGTTCCTCCCCAAAACGTGCACCTGGTCCCCCAAATTTGTCATTTTAGGGCAAACCCTTCCCCAGCTCCCCAAAGGCTTCACCTGCATAGGGGGATTTGGGATTTGGGACACCCCCAGGGCATGGGGACAGGGTGTGCATGGACCTGGGGGGGGTTTGGTGTCATTCCAGGTGATTTTGGCAAAGCCAGGGGCAGCCAACACCTGCCTCCAGCCAGGAGGGGGAAAAAGGGGTTTTTTGTGTGTGTGGAAAAGGGGTCAATTAGCTCTAAAAATGTAATTAACTCAGACCTAAAGTGTAACAGAATTAACCCTTAGACCCGGTGCAGCCACACAAGCAGAGCCACCACCAGCAATTGGGCTTTTTTAGGGCTTATTTGTTAAAAAAAGGACTTTTAGAAGTGCTCTGAGGCTTTGGGGGACAATTCCCCCCTCCAGTGCTCACCTGGCTCCAGGAGTTGCTGCTGAGGGATCCCTTTGGCTTCCTTTTATCCCAATTCCCCGCCACCTTTGGGTTTTGTATCATCCAGGGGACGTTTCTATGGAATTATCCAATCCTTTGGGGGCTTTTGTATATTTTGCTTTTCCAGGATGTTTTCAGTTACGGTTATTTGGAGCTTTTCCAGTGAATTTTTGGGGGCACGTTTTCGTTTCTGTGACGCCGCCGGGCAGAGCTTCCCTGTCTGTGATTTCTCTAATTTTTCTTTTTAAGATTCCCCAAATTTTCCCTTTCCCCCCTCGTTTTTTAGTGCAGCTGATCAGTGGACAGAGGAGTGGAAGGGAAAATTGAAGCCAAAAAACAATGAAGGAAAATGTAAAACTAGAAAGGTGAAGGGAATGGCAGAACAATGAAGGGAAAGGTAAAAACAAAGCTAAAAACGTAACAGTAAAGCTCAACAGAAGAGATCAAATGAAGCTAAAAAGAGGCAAATCCTCCCTGTTTGGAATGAGTGGGAATAATTCAGGGAATAATCACCAGACTTGTTCCACTTACAGCCATTCCAGCACGTGTCCTGCAGCTCCTGATGCTCATTCTGGATTAATTTGGGGTTTTTTTTCCCCTCCCTGTGCAGGTTTCAGGGTGGATTTGGTTTTGTTTCTGCCCAGAATGTTCGTGTTGGGGGCAGATTCTCTCTCACTCCTCGATTTTCAGCTGTTTTCCTCCCAAATCCTGACCCTTTGGGTGTGGAACCCTGTGGGAAGCAGCTGAGGAGTGGCAGGAACTGGGTTTATTTGCTCAAAAAGGCAAAAACCAGCAGGAATTTGGAAGGCTGGAAGGAAAAGTGGCGAAAGAAAGAAGAAATTTGGAAAAATGTGTTCGTGGGGAAGCCGGGCTGGCTTGGCTGCCTCCCAGCAGCACAGGATTTGAGGAGAATTAAGGATTTTTATTCCCAATAAACCCAAGTGGCTTTTTAGAGGTGATGGGGAGCAGTGAGGGAAATATTCCTGTAAATTAGGAAATTTACAGGAATATTTCTGAGGTTGTTTTGGAAAACTCAGAGCGAGGGCAGCTGTCTGGGGGAATTTGGTGTCCAGAAAAGCTTCACTCCAAGGCTGGGTTCCTGCTTCCAGGCAAAGCTCCGTGTTCAAGGCATTAAATGATGGAATTTAGGAATAATGGCGCTTTTTTCCCCCCTGTCTAGAAATGTGGCTTCTGTCCCTGCAAACCTGATTGTTCTGTGGGCAAAGTAAACAACCCTAAAATCCTAAACAATACTAAACCTGCAGGGCTGATGTTTTAAAGGAAAACGCTCCTTTTTCACGTGTTTTTGAGGCATTAAGGGTGCTGTGACACTCCGGAGTCTCTGCGCGGTTCCGTCAGCGTCGCGACCGACAATAAAAAAGTGCCTGTTTGGAGCTCGTTGTGTTGTGTGGTATCGCAGGGCTCTAACGCCTCAGGGCTGAACCCAATTCTGCCACTTTTCACCCCAAAATGGCCATTTCAGCATTTGTTCAGCTGATTTCAGAGTGGGGGGGTCACTGGTTTTGGGGAGTTTGGGCTGAATCTGAGTAATTTTCCAACAATCCCTGAGCGACAGGGTCTCCAAGAAGGGATTTTAAAGAGCAAAGTGTTTGTTCAGACACCTATTTAATGTTGTTTTCCCTGGTCATCAAAAGCAGAAGGTGTTTGTGTGGTCAAATGCCTCCAAAAACGCGTCTATGAGGTGGTTCCCCTCAAAAATTCAATGGTTTTGAGGTCAAGTCACTGAAAAATCTGCATTTTTGAGGTCAAACCCCTTCAGAAAAGGTGGTTTTGAGGCCAATCCCCCTCCAAATAAGGTGGTTTTGAGGTCAACCCCTTCCAAATAAGGTGATTTTGAGGTTGTCGCCCTCGTAAAAAGGCGATATTGACATCTGACCCCTCCAAAAAAAGGCACTTTGAGGTCAAACCTTTTCATTGCTTGTCAGAGAAGGATGTTCCCGGTGGAACCCTGGCTGGGCTCCGGTGCTTCGGAGGCTCGTGAGGACATGTCCCCTCAGGGAGATCCTCCCGGGCCATCGCTACCCTCACGGCGTCCCCTCAGCCCGCGCCCCCCCGAGCCGTTCCCGCCACCGCTCTGGGCCCCGCCCCTCCTGCACCACCCTCCCTCCTCCCTCTCCCATTGGTCTTTCCCTTTGTCCATCGCCTCGTGCCGGGCCACCCCATTGGCCCGCTCCTGGCCCCGTGCCGCTTATCCCCGCCCTCCAGGCCCGTCCCCCTCTCCTCCCCGCCCCCTGCCCGTCACCCTCCCTCCGCCCTCTCCGATTCGCTCTGCCGCCTGTCCGTCACTCTCCCTCCGCGCCCTCCAATTGGCCCATGCCGGCCGCTCTCCCCGTGGCCCCGCCCCGCCCGGCGCGCGCGCGCCCCCCGCCGGCGGCGGCCCCGCCCCCGCCGCAGTCCCGGCGCCGCCGCTCCGGCCCCCGCTCCGGCCCCGCTCCGGCCCCGCCGCGGCCGCTCCGGCCCCGCTCCGGCCCTTCCCGGGCCCCGCCGGCCGGGCCGGGCCGGGCCGCCCCCGCGAGGCACCGCCGGCAGAGCCCCGGTAGGAGCCGTGCCCACGCCGCGCGAGGGGGAAGCCGCGCCGAGCCGGCCGGGCCGAGCCGGGCCGGGCCGGGGCGGTGCTGGGGCGGGAGGAGCCGGTGTGAGGTGTGGGGGGGGGCGGTGAGGCGGGGGGGGCGGTGGGACGTGGTGACCCGGCCCCCCCCGTGTCCCCTCCCTCCCGCCCTGCCCATTGTGTGCAGACAAAATGGCGGCGGTGAGTGAGGGGAGGGTGGGGGGGAGCGGCCGGGCCCCCTCACGGGCCCCCCTCAGCAGCGGCCCGAGGGACGGGGGGGGATCGAGCCGCCGCCCGGGGAACGCGGGTGTCGCACGGGGCTGCCCCGGACTCCGCTCGTTTCTGGCCGGCGCCGCTTTGTTCGCGCCGCGTTTGCAAATGGCGGCAGCGCCCGGCGGCCCCCGCGCCCCCTCCTCACCCCCCGCGCCCCCTCCTCACCCCCGGGCCCCGCGCCCCCTCCTCGTTTCTGCCCCGCGGCCCTGCCCTGGAGTGGGGACGGGCATGGGGGGTCTGAGGGGGGCCGGGCCGGTCCTTTCCCGACCCCCTCAGCCGGCCCTGGTGGGATGTTCGGGGGGGCACCATGGAGGAGGTGGGATCACCCCCTTGGAGGGGCTTAAACCCCTCTTCCCTCCCCATCGCACCTCATCCCCGGCCGGGAATTGCAGTGGGATCATCCCCTTGGGGGGATTTTAGCCCTTCTCCCCGCTCAGGACCAGGATTCTCATTCTCCTCCTCTGCTCAGCTTTTCTGGGCCCCTGTCCCTGCTCCCTCACGGCTCCCGCTGCTCCAGCCCCGTTACCCGCGGCCGCTCCGTTTCTGGAGGGTTTAGGGGCACAGAGATCCAGCACCCCCTTCCCTCCGCGGGGACCGAGTGCTTTGTGCCCCCCTCGTTCCGGGATTCCCGCTGGGATCCGCGCTCCCGGGGCTCCTGCGCTGCTCTGGAGGGTCGTGCTGTTCCTCATCCATCCCGGGCAGGTGCCAGAACTCAGATAAAAGCGACCAATTAGTTCTTAAAGCGCGGCCTTGAGCCCGAGCGTGGCTTTGCCTGGGTCGCGCTTTCTCACGTTCAGGGCAGAAATTCCACCCTTTTACGTTCTTTGGTTGTTTTTCCCTCCGTCGTCCCAAAAATGCCTTCGGGAGAGTCACTCCTTCCCTTGGGAGCGCGGGAAGTTTGGCGGATTCCTGCCGGGGGTGGAGTGGAGGAGGGAGTGAGGCCGAAACCAGGTGATATTCCAGAGTTTGTCCCGTTTCCAAGGGCAGGGATTGATTCTGTCAGGATTGGACTCCTGGTTTAACTGAATCTATGGTTCTTCTCCTCAAGAGACACAGGTCTGGTGGTGCTGCAGCATCAGCTCCCAGATTTCTCCCTCCAAAAATCTCAGAAGGGTTATAATGGGGACAAAGCTGTTGTGATTCTGACAGTAGGAACAACCGGGGGGATTTCAACCCTTTCCTTATCCAGCCTGAAGGAAACTGAGGGAATTTTAAGGAAAGTAACGGGGCCTGCAGGGCCCAGCCCAGAGCAGCAGGCACCAGGAGATGCCATGTGGCTCCTTGGGAATGATTCTCCCTGCTCAGCCGGCGCCGGTCGGGGCTTAATTACAATTAAATCCAGATTTATGGCACTATTAAGTCATCCTGTGAATGAACTGGCAGGGTTGGAGTCGGAGGGGTTTCCTCAGATGGAATTGTGTGTCCGTACAGCGGCTGGAGGGAATGAGATTTCCTGGTTTTTATCCTAAAACTGTGAGCCCCAGCTGTGAGTGAGCTTGGAACAAATTGGAGCAAAACCAGATTGGAACAAAAGGCTCCTCTGCCCCAGCTGGGGGCAGTTCCCACAAAAAGGCAGGAATTTGGTGTCACTTGGGCTGAATCTGTTGAATTCCAGGACTTCTGAGCGCTGGGTTCCCACCTGGATTTCCCAGGGCAGCTGCTCCAGTGTGGAGAGGGGAGTTCTGTCTGCTGTGGAGATGAGAGCTTTGGAAAAGTCCCGTTCCATGGGAAAACCTCCTGGGAATAAACGGGAACAAGGATTAATGCTCAGTGCTCCTCCATTGTCAGCCTGCAGCTCTCGGGGATATGAGGAGCAGAGAGCTGGGCTCTGGCTAACGAGTTGGGATCTGTCTAATTGCTCTTGTGCTTCCAGCTCCAGCGTGTGCCCCAGGCTGCTCTGGCTGCCCCGGCTCACCCGCTCTCTGTCGTTTCAGATCCCGCAACGCCGCGCTGCCGCGACGCTCTGCTCGCCAGGGAAATCCAAATAAACCCCTCAGAAACCTTCAGGCAGGCAGCAGAAAACAAAAATGGTAAGGGACGGGTGGATTCCCGGGCGTGGGGTGAACATCCGTGTCCTGGCACTTCCCTAAATAACCCCAACTATTCCCGCCCTCGCAGCGCCCGATGCGGATCTTTGTGAACGACGACCGGCACGTGATGGCCAAGCACTCGGCCGTGTACCCCACGCAGGAGGAGCTGGAGGCCGTGCAGAACATGGTGTCCCACACGGAGCGGGCGCTCAAAGCCGTCTCCGACTGGATCGACGAGCAGGAGAAGGTCAGCGGGGAGCAGCCGGAGAGCGAGTCCATGGAGACGGCGCCCGAGGAGGAGAGCAAGGAAGGAGGGTGAGCAGTGGGGCTGCAGGTGGGATTGTCCTGCTTTAGAGCCTTAAAATTCGCTTAGCCCCCTGAAAACCTGCTTGGAAAAATTGGTGGAAAAGTTGTCTTCCCTGGCTGGGGACTTGAGGGGAATGAACCAAGGCTCCGGGTTGATCCTCACGGATCCATCCCTCTGGTTTGGTGGGGCATCAGCAGGCAGTGAATCCCACCCTCGTGACCCTCTCCCCTTTTTCCCAGGGATCAGAAGGCCACGGAGCAGCTGACGAGGACCCTGCGGGGGGTGATGCGCGTGGGGCTGGTGGCCAAGGGCCTCCTGCTGAAGGGGGACCTGGACCTGGAGCTGGTGCTGCTGTGCAAAGACAAACCCACGGCCAAGCTCCTGGAGAAGGTCGCCGATAACCTGGGAGTGCAGCTGGCGGTGAGTGGAGCTCACGGGGAAATTCCCTTGGAGATGGTTCTGGTCCCCCTGCTCTGGCTTGGAAAAGCCATTTCCAGAGGCGTGTGGTAGCCTTCTTTAGGATTGCTAAATGACTCCGTCCTTGTTAATTGTGGAATGGTTTGGGTTGGAAGGGATTTTGGAGCTCATCCTCTTCATGGGCAGGGATGCCTTCCACATGCCCCAAACCCTGTCCAGCCTGGCCTTGGGCACTTCCAGGGATCCAGGGGCACTCACAGCTTCTCTGGGAATTCTATCCCAGCCCCTTCGTGCCCTCACAGGCAGGAATTCCTTCCCAAAACCCATCTAAACACCCCTTTTCCCAGAGAGAAGCCATTCTCTTGTCCTGTCCCTCCATCCCTTGTGTCCCTCTCCAGCTCTCCTGGAGCCCCTTTAGGCACTGGAAGGAGCTCCAAGGTCTCCCCAGAGCCTTCCCTGCTCCAGCAGAACATTCCCAGGACTCTGGGATGATGGAATCATGGAGTGGTTTGGGTTGGAGGGCACTTTGGAACCCCTCTCGCTCCAACCCGTCTCCACCCCAACGCCGCAGGCGATCACCGAGGACAAGTACGAGATCATCCAGTCCGTGGGCGACGCCGCCATCATCATCAAGAACACCAAGGAGCCCCCCCTGAGCCTGACCATCCACCTGACGTCGCCCGTGGTCAGGGAGGAGCTGGAGAAGCAGCTGGCCGGAGGTACGGCCGGCCGGCGCGGGCGTCCCGCGGTAGCGAGCGGGAAGGTGCTCTTCAGCTTCAGCCGGAGCCGTGGCAGCTCCTGTGGCCAGATCCTCGCCAAATTCCTTCACTGTGCCACCCTCACTGAGAGATCCCGGGTGTGCTTTACCCGACCGAGCTTCCGAAGCTGAGGAGCACCTTTCACGCCGGATTTTTGCTCTATTTTGGTTTTTTTTGGTTTTTTTTTGAGTATTATTATTTTATCCTTTCTTTTGGTTCCACTTGGGCCTTTAGTTCACTAATTCATCATCTCGTTGTATTACTCGTGGTTTGTCCCCCGGCCATGTCAGTGCAGTGACATGAAAACAGAAACCAGATTTGTTTAAGAAACCCAAACCAAAAACCCCTCTCGAAGGCTTCTTGTGCGAGGAGTTGCATGTCCATGAACCGGGATGTTCCGGGATGTTCCCCGGTGTGTGTTGCAGCAGAACACCGGGTGCTCGGGGCTCCTGGCGCGGCTCTCGCAGCACCTCAGGTTCACAATTCCGGAAAGCGATGCAGAGTTTTGGATAAAGTTAGCTTCTCCAAATTCCCTTTGGAATCAGAATCCAGCAGCTGCTGGTTGTGCGCTCCAATTCCGATGGGCTCCGTAGGGCCGGCGGTTCCCCCGCTCCGCACTAGCCTTATCTAAAACCCTGATCTCGAGCAACTTTGGGCGACTTGAGGCCCTTCCTCAGTTTTGCTGCAGCACAAACCGGGACCTCTTTGTGCTCTTGATTGTTGATCTCTGGTGTTGATCTCTGACCTCGTCTCCGAGCCTTCTAGTTTGTCGATTTTAGGGACGCTGGACCTTTGACCAACAGGACGTTCTCTGTCGCGGGCCGGGGCCGGGGCAGCCATCCTTCCGGGCGGAGGGTTCCCTGGATCCTCTCCAGCCTGGCCCTTCCCTCCTTCCCTCCCTGTGCTCCAGCTGGAGCCGGGCTCTCACCCCCTCAAATTTCCCCGTGCCGGCCTCGCCGCCGCCTCTCCGTCCACCCAGGATTTATTGCTGTGCCCTCCACCGAGCCTCACGCCCGGTCTCCTCCTCCTCCTCCTCTTCCTCCTCCTCCTCCCAGCGCACATTCCAGTCCATCCCTCCCTGGGAGTCGAGCTTCCCCAGTGTCCAGGCGAGGCCGCAGCCCCTTCCCTCCCGCTCCCAGCATCCCTGCAGGATTTTTTGGGAGCCTCAGCTGCCCGTTAGGATGCTGCCTCATCCCCCTCGGCCCGACAGAAGCCCCTTGGTCAAACCGTGCCTTGTCTTCTTATTCCATCCACGACTAGAAACGCTCTCAGTCACCGACTCCCCGGACGTTCTGGACAGGCAGAAATGCCTTGCTGCCTTGGCGTCTCTGCGCCACGCCAAGTGGTTCCAGGTTTGCATTTTGTTCTTATATTTATCTTTAAGTAGAAGCGTTGGTAAAACTCTTTTAAGGGGCTGAGTGTTCTTGTTGGAGCTGGAGTTCCAAGCGGCCGCCGGCCGCTCGGAGGTGCCGGACTGTGGGCGCTGCAGTGACTTAGGAGCCTTTGTACGGAGCAGCTGCGGAGCTGCCGCTCTGTGTGAGGAGGAACGTCCCCTCGGCCAAGACCTTGGTTAAGACCTTGGCCAGCCCCTTGGCCAACACCTTAGCTAAGACCTTGACCGGCCCCATGGCCAACCCTTCCGCTAAGCCCTTAGCTAAGACCTTGGCCAACTCCTTGGCCAACTCTTTGGCTGAGGCCTTGGCCAACCCCTTGGCTAGGACCTTGGCTAAGACCTTGGCCAACCCCTTGGCTAGGACCTTGGCCAACCCCTTGGCTAACTCCTTGGCCAACCGCTTGGCTAGGAGCTTGGCCAACCCCTTGGCTAGGACCTTGGCTAAGACCTTGGCCAACCCCTTGGCTAGGAGCTTGGCTAAGACCTTGGCCAATTCCTTGGCTAGGAGCTTGGCTAAGACCTTGGCTAAGACCTTGGCCAACCCCTTGGCTGGGAGCTTGGCTGGGAGCTTGGCTGAGGCTTCAGCCAGGCCTCGGCTGCGGCGGCTCCGAGCTCCGGGCTCCGGCTTTCCCTCGGCAAAGCAGCACCTGGAGGGAGCGGCGGCGGCGCGGGCGGGCGCTCGGTGAGCCCCTGTCCGGTTTGGTTCCGCTTCCAGGCCAGGGCCAACGGACTGAAGTCGTGCGTCATCGTGATCCGGGTGCTGCGGGACCTGTGCACGCGCGTTCCCACCTGGGCCCCGCTCCGAGGATGGGTAATGCATTCATTCCCTTTTCCCCTTCCAGGGGGTGGCAGCTTTCTCCCAGTGCAGCTCTGCTCTTTCCCGAGGCTCCAGGCACGTCCCCTTCCCCAGGTTGGGGATTGCTGTGGATGAACGGCTTCTCTGCACTCAGAGACACAAATCTCATGTCTGTGGTGCGCGTGGGTTTATCAATTGTCAGCTAATTATGAGCTCACATTGTTATCAGATTGGTAATGAATTATCAGCTTACCTCGATACTGAATTGCTTTGTCAGTTATCAGCTGAGGTTGTTATTGAATTGTTTTATCAGTTATCAACTCACCTTACTAGCGAGTTGTTTTATTGATTATTAAATCACATTATTATCAAAACATTTCCTCAGCTACCAAATCACGTTATTGTCAGTGTTATCAGCTGTTAAGTCTTGTTACTATCAGATTGTTTTATCAGTTATCAAACCACATCATTATCATTATCAACTTGTTTTATAAATTATCAAGTCATGTTATCATCAAATATTAAGTATCAAATTGTGTTATTTTAAAATAGTTTTATTAATTTTCAAGTCTAGTTATCAAATAGTTTTATCAGTTATCAAATCACTTTATCAGTTACCAAACCATGCTGTCCTCAAATACCATCATCAGTTTCCTTTATCAATTAACAAACGGTTTTATCAGTTATCAAACAACTTTATCTTATCAAATCACATCATTAGCTTGTTTTATTAATTACCAAATCACGTTGTTATCAAATGTTTTATCCATTCACGACTTCCACAGCCTAGCTCCTCTCCTCCTGCGGGCACCAGAAGCTGCTCCCAGATGAGTCCCTTCCCTGGAGTCCTTTCCCGGGTCCCTTTGCAGGGCTCCCATTTCCCAACGTGTTTCCTGGGGTCCCTCTCCCAGGGTCCCCTTTGCAGTCCCGTTACAGGGGGTCCCTTTGCCAGGGTCCCTCTCCCAGATCCCTTTCCAGGGGTCCATTTCCTGGGATCCTTTTTCCAGGTCCCTCTATGGGATCCCTTTCCCAGGGGTCCATTTCTTGGGATCCCTTTCCCAGAGTCCCTCTACGGGATCCCTCTCCTAGGTGTCCTTTCCAGGGATCCCTCTCTGGGATCCCTTTCCCAGGGTTCCATTTTCTGGGATCCCTTTCCCGGGTCCCTCTCCCAGGCCCCTTTTCCTGGAGTCCATTTGCAGGGATCTCTTTCCCAGGTCCCTCTCTGGGATCCCTTTCCCAGGTCCCTCTCTGGGGTCCCTGTCTGGGATCCCTTTCCAGGTCCCTCTCTGGGATCCCTCTCCCAGGTCCCTCTCCAGGCTCCCTCTCCCCTCTCCCTGCCCTCACTTCCCTCCTTGCCTTGCAGCCTCTGGAGCTGCTGTGTGAGAAATCCATCGGGACGGCGAACCGGCCGATGGGCGCGGGCGAGGCGCTGCGCCGCGTGCTGGAGTGCCTGGCCTCGGGCATCGTCATGCCAGGTGAGCTCTGCCCACGTGAGCTCGGCCAGGTGAGCTCGGCCAGGTGAGCTTGGCCAGGTGAGCTCTGAGCTCCAGCCAGGTGAGCTCTGGCTTGGTGAGCTCGGCTGGGTGAGCTTGGCCAGGTGAGCTCTGAGCTCTGGCCAGGTGGGCTCGGCCAGGTGAGCTTGGCCAGGTGAGCTCTGAGCTCTGGCCAGGTGAGCTCTGAGCTCTGGCCAGGTGAGCTCTGCCCAGGTGAGCTCTGAGCTCCGGCCAGGTGAGCTCAGCCAGGTGAGCTCTGAGCTCTGGCCAGGTGAACTTGGCCAGGTGAGCTCTGCACAGGTGAGCTCTCAGCTCGGCCAGGTGAACTTGGCCAGGTGAGCTCTGCCCAGGTGAGCTCTGAGCTCCGGCCGGGAGGAGCGCGGGGGGTGCCGGCGGTCGGGAGCCCCTCCGTCCCCGTGGGCACGTGGAGATTCCCGGCCCTGCCCCGTAGGGAGAGGCGCCAGAGTTTGGCTCCCGGGAGGCCGATCCCACAGAAACCCCGGCGAGCCGCGCCTCGGGAGCTGCCCCAGGGAATTTAGGGTAGAGACCCGGGATAATTCTCTGCATATCTTCCTTGTTTCCTGCCTTCAGATGGTTCTGGTATTTATGACCCTTGTGAAAAAGAAGCCACTGATGCTATTGGGCATCTAGACAGACAACAAAGGGAAGATATCACACAGAGTGCTCAGGTATAGTGTGACTTCCATCCGGCCCTTCCCAAACCCCGGCTCGCTCTGCTCCCAGCTCCTTCGGCCACCATAGATTAGACCCGTGGTCACTCAGCACTGTGGTCACTCAGCGCCGTGGTCACTCAGCACCATGGCCACACGCTGCTGTGGTCACTCGGTGCTGTGGTCACTCGGTGCTGTGGTCACTCGGTGCCACAGTCACTCAATGCCACGGTCACTCCACCAGGCCACCCCTGTGGGCCCCATAGTTTGGCCACCCAGAGCAAAGAATCAGGTGTTGAGTAGCGAATTGTCCCAAGGCCCCTTTTTGGGTGAAAGTCCCCAAAAGACTCAATCTGGAGAGCCCCTCTGAGGATGGATTGGTGCAGGGGGGCTGTGGGGGGCTGCTGTGAGCAGGGGGTCTCTGGCAGCTCCCGCTGACCCCCACTCCTGTCCCCAGCACGCCCTGCGGCTCGCCGCCTTCGGCCAGCTCCACAAGGTCCTGGGCATGGATCCCCTGCCCTCCAAAATGCCCAAGAAACCAAAGAACGAGAACCCAGTCGATTATACTGGTACGTACTGGGAGGGGACAGCCCCGCATCCCATGCCGAGGGTTTGGGTGGAAAACAGGGGATTTAGGGAGTGCTGTGCTCATTCTGCAGTTCAGATCCCGCCCAGCACCACGTACGCCGTCACCCCCATGAAGCGGCCGATGGAGGAGGACGGGGAGGAGAAATCCCCCAGCAAAAAGAAAAAGAAGATTCAGAAAAAAGGTATTGAGTTAATGAGAGGTAGGTACGGCCTGGGGGGAACTGGGGTGGGAACGGGGGGTGCTCAGTGCAGGGCTGGGGGCTTGGGGGGCTGTAGATTGGGGGTACAGGGTGTGGGGATGGATAAAATAACTTATAAGTGGAGATTTGTGCTGGGCAGAATTGAAACCAGGGAAGAAAAGGTCAGGATTGGTTTGGGAGGTGGAAAAGACTGATGGGAACTGGTCTGAAATAGGAAAAGACCAGTGAGAACTGGTCTGGAATTGGAAAAGATCAATGGGGACTGGTCTGGAATTGGGAAAGATCAGTGGGGACTGGTCTGGAATCTGGAAAGGTCAATGGGAAGAGGTCTGGAATGAGAAAAGACCAGTGGGAACTGGTCTAAAAAGAGAAAAGACCAGTTGGAAGTGGTCTGAGTTCAGAAAATACTGGTTGGGCCTGGTCTAAAATGGAAAAAGACTGGTCAGAACTGATTTGCAATTGGAAAATACTGGTGGGAATTGGTCTGGACTGGGAACGGACCCATAGAAACTGGTCTGGAATTAGCAAATGCCCATCAGGACTGGCCTGAAACTGAAAAATACCAATTAAAACTGGCCCCAAACTGGAAAATACCGGCCTGGAATCAGCTTTGCTTCTTGGAAGGAGCGACCAAACAGCCACAAACGCTCGGTGTTGGCTTTGCCCCTGCAGAGGAGAAGCTGGAGCCTCCCCAGGCCATGAACGCGCTGATGAAGCTGAACCAGCTCAAACCAGGGCTCCAGTACAAGCTGGTGTCCCAGACCGGCCCCGTGCACGCGCCCATCTTCACCATGTCCGTGGAGATCGACGGCAGCACCTTCGAGGCCTCGGGGCCCTCCAAGAAAACGGCCAAGCTGCACGTGGCTGTGAAGGTGGGGTGGGAAATGGGATGGGAATGGGAATGGGAGTGGGAAATGGGATGGGATGGGATGGGAGTGGGAATGAGAATGGGAATGGGAATGAGAATGGGAGTGGGAATGAGAATAAGAATGGGAATGGGAATGGGAGTGGGAGTGGGAATGGGAAAACCACCAGAACCTCCAGGGTGGGGTGGGAGCAGCACCAGGAGCTGCCAGCCTTCAGTGTCCCCTGGAGTGCCCGCAGGATTTGGGAATGCTGAGCATTACAGAGAGTCGATAAAAGGCCTGGAGCAGCTTTGCTGACCTCCGTGCTGCCCCCCAGGTGCTGCAGGACATGGGTTTGCCCACCGGGGTGGAGGGCAAGGACTCCAGCAAGGGCGACGAGTCGGCGGAGGAGACGGAGACCAAGCCGGTGGTGGTGGCTCCTCCGCCCGTGGTGGAAACGGTGTCAACGCCCACGGCAGCCTCGCCCCCCTCGGATCAGACCCCTGAGGTGCGTGGGGGACACGGCAGGGGACACGTGGCACCGTGGCAGCCGCGCTGGTGCTGGTTTGGGGTGGTTTGGGGTGGGTTTGGGTCACTCCTGGCGAAAGCAGGAGGCGGGAGTGGCTCCTTGGTGTCCTTCCCAAAAACGTTGGGGAGCAGTTCCGTGCGTGCTGGGGACGTTTTGGGGCTCAGCCAGCCCTTGTCCACCCGCAGAACGTGAAGCAGCAGGGACCAATCCTGACAAAGCACGGCAAGAACCCGGTGATGGAGCTGAACGAGAAGCGGCGCGGGCTCAAGTACGAGCTGATCTCAGAGACGGGCGGCAGCCACGACAAGCGCTTTGTCATGGAGGTGAGGGGACACCACAGGGCCCCCTGCCCTCCCCAGCAGCTCCATCCAGAGCTCCTGGGTGGGAGAGGAGCTTGGAAAGGCACCTCGTCCCCTTCCCAAGAGTTTAAATCCCCAAATCCAAGAGGTTTGGCTTGGGAGGAACCTTTTACAGCTCATTAATGGGCAGGGACAGCCTGTGACACTTCCAGCTCTGGGATTCCCTGTAGGTCTCCCATCTTTTCCTGCCCTTTCCCACTTCAATGTGTGGTTCCATCCCTTTCCAAGGTGGAGGTGGACGGGCAGAAGTTCCAAGGTGCTGGCTCAAACAAGAAGGTGGCCAAAGCCTACGCAGCCCTGGCTGCCCTGGAGAAGCTGTTCCCAGATGCTCCCGTTGCCATTGAGCAGAACAAGAAGAAAAGAGCCCCCGTTCCAGCCAGGGGCGGCCCCAAATTCCCAGTCAAAGTGAGTGAAATCCCCGATCCCACGGCTCTGCAACGGGGAAAGAATGGTGGGAACTGGTGTGGAGTGGGAAAAGACTGATGGGAACCAGGCTAAGATCAGAAAATACAGATCAGGACTGGTCTAAAACAGGAAAAGACTGATGGGAACCAGGCTAAGATCAGAAAATACAGATCAGGACTGGTCTAAAACAGGAAAAGACTGATGGGAACTGGTCTGAAATTGGAAAAGACCAATGGGAATTGGTCTGGAATGGGAAAAAATCTGGGGTGTAACTCACCAGCCATTGGCTCTGGGGTTGGATCCTTTCCTGGGAGCAGAGCAAACAGCTTGGAAGCTCAAAACCCATCAGGTTTTGCAGCAAAACCCCTCTGGATTTGGAGGTGCCTGAATTTGGGGTCCACCTCGGTGGCTCTTGTTTTGGGGCTCAGTTTTGGGAGGTTTTTGGGGAATGCCTCACCCCAGCTCCTCCAAGTGACACCTGTGTCCCCCTCCTTGTCCCCACAGCAGCACAACCCAGGATTTGGGATGGGGGGGGGCCCCATGCACAACGAGGCCCCCCCGCCCCCCAACATGCGGGGCCGCGGCCGGGGCGGAAACATGCGGGGCCGGGGCAGAGGCCGGGGCGGCTTCGGGGGCAACCACGGCGGCTACATGAACACAGGTGAGGGCCAGCAGCACCCCAGGGGCCCCCTGCCACCCCTGGGCATCACACCCACCCTGGGGTCACATCTGTGGCACCTGCAGGTTCCAGAGCTCTCCATGGGGGAATGACACCCCCTGCTCCTATGGGGTTGTGGCTGTGGGTCCTGAATGTTCCAGAGCCCCCAGATCCCTGTGGGGAACAGATCCCCCTCTGGTGTTGTGTTCTATACATTCCAGAGCCCCCCAAATCCCCATGTGGGAACAAATCCCCCTCTGGTGTTGTGTCCTGGGTGTTCCAGAGCCCCCAGATCCCTGTCAGGGAACAAATCCCCCTCTGGCGTTGTGTCCATGTCAGTTGGATTTCCTGGAGCCCTCCATGGGGGAGTGGCCCCCCAGGTTTGGGACATTTCACCCTTGGGATCTCTGTTTATTCCAACATTTCCCTCCTCCGCAGGCGCTGGCTACGGGAGCTACGGCTACGGAGGGAATTCTGCCACTGCTGGCTACAGTAAGTGCCTTTTTCCACCGAAAATCCCAACAGGTGCCATCGTGAGGGGACTCAAATCTCCCAGGAAATGCCTCAAGGGAGGGGAAGCTTTTTTATTTTAATAGTTCTTGGTTTTTATGGAAACCAAAGCGTTTTCATCAGTTCTGTCTTAGCTTACAGCAAGGGTTTTCCTTACAAAATCCAACATTTTAATAAATCCCAGAGATTGGGTCAGACCCCTCTGGGTGTTGGGAAGACTTTTCCACATGGATCTGGTCCAGCCCAGCCTTTTAAAGATGTGAAATTCCCTGATTTGCTGGAATGATTGGAATTTGCCCCTGTGCTGAAGCAAATCCTCTGAACCACACTGGGCTCTGGGAATTGTTCTGTGCTCCCCATCCTGATCCAATAAATAAATATCCAGGCATTGGGGAATGTCTTGGATGCTTTGGGAAATCCATGGAGTCCTTGGTTGCCGTGGAAAATGCTTCAGTCACCTGGAGAATGAGATATCCCCAAAATCAGGAATTGAGGGGAATTTTAGAATTGGCTTGAGTCTCGGAATCCACCAAATTCTGAGCGTTTTGGTCCTTTATTCCTTTGAAAGTTGTCTTTGCTGGATTTAGTGGCACCATGGTTCCTATCTTTGGGTTAATTCCTTGATTTAACCAAAAAAGAAAGAGAAGGAAGCTCCAGGTTTAAACTGAGTCCAAAGGGTTCAGTGGATCCTTAAAATATTTGTAATAATACTCATCCCATTTAAAAAAAAAACAAACAAACATTGTTGGAGGTGCTGACTCTTCATCCAGGGGACAGATCCCATCCTGGATGATCCAGAAATGATCCTTAGGATCCCTCCCAGGTGGACAAACTGCCCTTCCCAAGCCACCACGTGGTGCTGGACATTTCTGTCCCTGAGCTCTGATTTGGGGAAAATCACAGCTGATTCTGTCAAGCATGAAAACTTCAGATTTACACCTGGAATGTTGGGATAAAGTGGAAAATCCGGGACTCTTGAGGTGGGAGAGCTCCAGTTCCAGCTCTGGATCCAAACCCCAGGATTTTGGGGTTTGGGATGGCCCAAGGGGACTCTGGTCCAGCACAGACAGATTTTGCTCCAGAGCCCCCAAATCTGCTCTGAAGATAAATTCATTCCAGAGCCTCATTTCTGCAGAGTGAATCCGGGATTTTCTGTGGAAGAGGAATAAAATCTTCCCATGGAAAAGGGGACCTGGAAGAGAACCCACAGAACTCAGAATTAACGCATCCCAGGATTCAAAGCCTCCAGAAGCTCCTGGCAGCCACGGGATTTGGGGATGGAGCTGGGATTCACCTGGGATCAGTCTGAGCTGTGGAAATGGAGCACGTGGAATTTCACTCCTTGGATCCTTTTTAACCAAATTCTGCCCCTTTTCCTTGCTGGCAGATCCCTCCTGATCCCACAGGGTTTTAGATTCCGGTGGCTTTTTTTTCCTCTAAAATAAGATTGGTTTTGGATGCTCCCGGTTCTCCATGGAATGGCAGGAAAGGAACCACTCAGAGTTTGGCTGTGGGACCCTGAAGGGATGAAGTCAAACCCAGATGAGCTCTGGATCCCAGATGGAATTACCCAAATCCTGAGAAGATAAACGGTGCAGTTGTGTGGGTTCCTCATTCCTGGAGCAGGATTTTCATTCCAGAGCATCTCTCACTCCAGGATGGTGTTTGGACTTGGAAGGGTTGAGGGAGGCCTGGGATGGATCCAGATGGGAGATCTGCTGGAATCACAGGATGGATCCAGATGGGAGATCTGCTGGAGTTACAGGATGGATCCTGCTGGAATCACAGGGATGGATCCAGATGGGAGATCTGCTGGAATCACAGGATGGATCCAGATGGGAGATCTGCTGGAGTTACAGGATGGATCCTGCTGGAATCACAGGGATGGATCCAGATGGGAGATCTGCTGGAATCACAGGATGGATCCAGATGGGAGATCTGCTGGAGTCACGGGGATGGGCCCAGATGTGGGGTCTGGATGGGAATGGAATCACAGGGACAGATCCACACGGGGGGTTCTGCTGCTCTTAAGGGGGGGTCCTACTGGGGTCCTGGTGAGCTCTGGACCACCTTCACCCTCACAGCCCCTCCTGCCCTCCGGCCCACCCTCACAGACCCTCTCCCCCTCCAGACCACCCTCACCCTCACAGACCCTCTCCCCTCCGGAGGGGCTGCACCCCCAGGACCCTGACCCTCCTCTCTCTGTCCAGGCCAGTTCTACAGCAACGGCGGCCACTCCAACTCGGGCGGCGGCGGCGGCTCCTCGGGCTACGGCTCCTACTACCAGGGCGGGGACGGCTACACGGCGCCCGCGCCGCCCAAGCACGGCGGCAAGAAGCAGCAGCACGGCGGCGGCGGCGGCCAGAAGGCCTCGTACGGCTCCGGCTACGGCACCCACCAGGGCCAGCAGCCCTACGGGCAGGGCCAGTACGGCGGCTACGGCCCCGGGCAGGGCAAGCAGAAGGGGTACGGCCACGGCCAGGGCGGCTACTCCTACTCCAACTCGTACAACTCGCCCGGCGGCGGCTCCGACTACAACTACGAGAGCAAATACAGTGAGTGCAGGGGGGAGCTGCGGGTGGCAGGCGTTTGAGGGTTGGGGTTGGGTTTGAGCCCAGAGTTGGGTTAAAGGTGTTTGAGGGTTGTCTCTGGAGCAGCTGGAGAGGACCTGGTGACCCCTCTGGGCTGGGGCAGGCAGGAGGGAGCTCCAGGGGTTCTTCCTGCCCCTCCCAGGAGCTGGAGCTGCAAATAAGGGGAGATTTGGGTTAAAAGAGGGATTTGGGGCTGGAGATGTGAATAAGGGGAGGTTTGGGTTAAAGGAGGGATTTGGGGCTGGAGATGTGAATAAGGGGAGGTTTGGGCTAAAAGGGATTTGGGGCTGGAGATGTGAATAAGGGGAGGTTTGGGTTAAAGGAGGGATTTGGGGCTGGAGATGTGAATAAGGGGAGGTTTGGGCTAAAAGGGATTTGGGGCTGGAGATGTGAATAAGGGGAGGTTTGGGTTAAAGGAGGGATTTGGGGCTGGAGATGTGAATAAGGGGAGGTTTGGGTTAAAGGAGGGATTTGGGGCTGGAGATGTGAATAAGGGGAGGTTTGGGCTAAAAGAAGGATTTGGGGCTGGAGCTGGGATGAGTCTGACAGGGAGAGGGGACAGGTGGGGTGGGTGCCCAGCCCTGGGCACATTCCTGGGGTATAATCCAAGGCTCAGAATGCCCCAGATCCCTCTGCACCCAAATCCTCCTGGAATTCTGGGCTCCTGGGGGCTTGGCTGAGTTAAACTGAGCCCCCTGGGGGCGCTGGGGGTCCCTGCCCATGCCCTCATCCCCACATTTTCCCCGTCCCCAGGCTACAGCGGCAACAGCGGCCGCGGCGGCGGCGGCAACAACTACTCCGGGGGCGGCTCCTACAACTCGGGCTCCCACGGGGGCTACGGGGGCTCCGGGGGCGGGGGCTCCTCGTACCAAGGTAAGGCAGGTCAGTATTGACACCCCAGCACCGCCCAGGTGGGTGTGGGGCCCTGCTCCGGCCCCACGGCCACTCTGATCCCTCCTCTTCCTCCTCCTCCTCATCCTGCGCAGGTGGATACTCATCCCAGTCCAACTACAACTCGCCGGGCTCCCAGAACTACAGCGGCCCCCCCAGCTCGTACCAGGCGTCGCAGGGCGGGTACGGCAGGAACGAGCACAGCATGAGTTACCAGTACAGATAAACGCCGTGTCCCGCGCGCTGCCCCGGGGCCGATCCCCCGGGTTTTATCCCCTGTTCCCCCTCCCCGTTGCTCTGTGTGACCCGTCACCCCTGGGCCTCTATTTAATGGGTCGTAGTTGCCACGACGACTTGGTCTAAATAGGATTATTATTATTATTTTGGGTTTTTGTTTTTGTTTTTGTTTTTGTTTTTTTTTTTGTTTTGTTTTGTTTTTTTTCGGGGAAGTCGATCCAATTCTGGAGCCTTTTCCCAGGCCCCGGCTGGGGGACGGGCCCTCGTTGTTCTGCTTTTGTGAAGTGCGTTAAAGAGGAGCTTTTTTCGGTATTCGCTGCCTTTGGTGGTTTCAGTTTTTTGGGGAAGGGGTCAGGGTTGGGGGTTGGGGGTGGAGGAGGTGAATAAACCAAAAATTTGGGATGATTTGGGCTCCCAATGAGTTCTGCACCTCCAAACCCCCACACTGGGAGGATTCTCATAAAAAACCAAACCTGAATTCCAAATATTTGTCCCTTAAACCCCTTAAGTTCAGAGTACTGGGGTTGAACTGGGGCCAAACTGGGGTTCAAGTGGGGCTGAACTGGGCCTGAACTGGGGCCTCTCTGGGGTTGAACTGGGGCCTCGTGGCTCCTTTGGATGAACTTTGTGCCGGTGGTTCCGGATCGTTCCGTGCCAGAGCCAGACCCCAGAAAACACCGGGAACAATGCCTGGAGTGGGGCACAGCCTGGGAAACACCGGGAATGGCACCTGGAACAGGACCTCAAACACTGGGAATGGCACCTGGAGGGGGACATGGCCCCTCAAACATCGGGAACAGCACTTGGCATAGGGCATGGCCCTTCAAACACTGGGAATGGTACCTGGAATGGAGCACAGCCTGGCAAACACCAGGAGTGGTTCCTGGAGTGGAGCACAGCCCCTCAAACACCGGGAACAGCACCTGGAGCAGGGCACAGGCTGGCAAACAGCAGGAATGCTGCCCAGAGTGAGGCATGGCCCCTCAAACACCTGGAATGGTACCTGGAATGCAGCACAGCCCCTCAAACACCAGGAGCAGCACCTGGAATGTGGCACAGCCTGGCAAGCACCGGGAATGCTGCCCAGAACAGGGCACATTCCAGCGCCAGGGCTCCTTCCAGACCCGGATCCGTCGGGATGGCGGCACCAGCACAGATGAGGCTCCAGCCCTTTTATTAAAAACTTTGGATATAAATTAACACAGCGTGGCGGATCCCAGATCCGGGTGGATCCCCGACAGATCCTCGATAACCAAACAACAGCTCAGTGATGGATGGAGCAGCTGCTCCAGGCTCAGAGGGGCACGAACGTCCTGGGGGGACCCCGAGGGTCAGCGGCTGCTCCGGGGGCAGAACCAGGCACGGGCTGGCACCGGTGGATCCCAGTGACACCAGGAGATCCCAGTGACACCAGCGGATCCCAGTGACACCGGGAGACCCCAGTGACACCAGCGGATCCCAGTGACACCAGCGGATCCCAGTTACAGTCAGTGGATCCCAGTCACAGCCAGCAGCTCCTAGTGAATCAGTGGATCCCCATTACAGTCAAAGGATCCCAATTACGGCCAGTGGCTCCCAGTGACAGTGCTTCCCAGTGACACCAGTGGATCCCAGTTACAACCAGCAGCTCCCAGTGAGTCAGTGGATCCCGTGTGCAGTCAGTGGATCCCAGCAGCTCCCAGTGAGAGCCAGGCAGCCCCCAGCTCGTCCCGCCCTAGGGACACTTGACGGAGGCGTTGCGGAAGTGCGGCCACAGCTGCAGCAGCTCCTGGGGCCCGTAGTGGTGCACCATGACCACGCGCGAGAAGCGGCACCGGTCGTAGTCCAGCCGGTACATGGCGAAGGCGCCGGGCGGCGGGTCGGTCACGGGCACGCCCAGCGCGCGCAGGCAGATGCCCACGAAGGCGTCCTCCATGTTGATGAGGGGCAGCGTCTGCGCCGCGCGGAACACGCGCCGCGCCACGTCCCCCGAGAGCACGTAGCCGGGCCCGCCGCAGTAGGGCGGGTACGTGTCGTTGGGGTACACCTCCCGCGGCACGAACCACTTGTAGGCGCGGTCCCGCAGCGGGCCCGTCTGCCGGTACACGTGGCCCGTCACGAAACCCGCCCTGGGCGGCCGCAGCAGCCCCGCCAGGTACTCCAGGTTGAGGAAGACGTCGTGGTCGGCCTTCATCACGTAGCTGGCGTTGGGGCAGAAGCGGCTCACCCACTCGAGGCCCATCAGCGTCTTGAGCGTCAGGTTGTTGTAGGTGTCGAGGAAGTCCTGCTGCAGCAGGTCGCCGTGCAGCGCGTCCTCCTCCTCCAGCACGGGGCGCAGCTCGGCGCCGAACGCGGGGTGCACGCCCAGCAGGAAGAGCCGCAGCACCGACAGCCCCGGCACGGCGTCCTCGGCGCCCCAGGTGCGGCGCACGGCGTCCCGCGCCGCCAGGGCCTCGGGGGCCGTCACCACCAGCAGCACCAGGAACGGCGCCCGCCCGCGGCACTTGTCGGGGTGGTTGAGCAGGAAGCGGTACGGGTGCGGGTACGGCGGCTGCAGCGGGTGCCGCGTGGGCTCCGTGCCGTTACCGGGGGGCGCCGCGGGGCCCGGGGGCTCCGTGGGGCTGGCGGGGGGCGCCGGGGGCCGGGCGTGCAGCGCCAGCAGCGTCAGAGCCGCGGCCGCGGGCAGCAGGAGCAGGCGGCAGCTCGGGGGCAGCTTCATGGTCGGCCTGTGGGGTGGGAGAGGGGCTTGGGGTGGGCTGGGGATGGCAGCAGGAGCCCAAAGACCGGGATCCTAATGGGCATCCCGAATCCTGCTGGGCATCCCAACCCTGCTGGGCCTCCCAAATCCTGCTGGGCATCCCAAATCCTGCTGGGCCTCCCAAATCCTGCTGGGCCTCCCAACCCTGCTGGGCCTCCCAACCCTGCTGGGCATCCCAACCCTGCTGGGCATCCCAACCCTGCTGGGCCTCCCAAATCCTGCTGGGCATCCCAACCCTGCTGGGCCTCCCAAATCCTGCTGGGCCTCCCAAATCCTGCTGGGCATCCCAACCCTGCTGGGCCTCCCAAATCCTGCTGGGCCTCCCAAATCCTGCTGGGCCTCCCAAATCCTGCTGGGCATCCCAAATCCTGCTGGGCATCCCAACCCTGCTGGGCCTCCCAACCCTGCTGGGCCTCCCAAATCCTGCTGGGCCTCCCAAATCCTGCTGGGCATCCCAACCCTGCTGGGCATCCCAAATCCTGCTGGGCATCCCAACCCTGCTGGGCCTCCCAACCCTGCTGGGCCTCCCAAATCCTGCTGGGCATCCCAAATCCTGCTGGGCATCCCGAATCCTGCTGGGCATCCCAACCCTGCTGGGCATCCCAACCCTGCTGGGCCTCCCAAATCCTGCTGGGCATCCCCATGCTGCTGTGCCCAAATCCTGGCACTCAAATCCCACCAGCACCGGGATCCCACCCAGATCCTGCTCCCTGAGCATCCCAGTCCCACCAGCAACAGGATCCCACCCAGATCCCACTCTGTGAGTGTCCCAGTCCCACCCAGATCCTGCTCTGGGCACCCCAATCCCCCCAGCACCACGTTCCCCCCAGAGCCCCTGGTTGGGCACCCACCTGAGGCTTCCTGGGTGCCCAAACCCCCCCTGCACCCTCGGCATCCACCGGGCCCCACCCTGGGCATGCAGACCCCCCCACCCCTCACCTGCTGCCCCCTCCCCAAAGTCCCTGGGTGCCCCTCCCCGTTTCAGGGTCCCCCGGTCCCTCCCTTTCAGGGATCCTCCCCCTCCCTCTCCCATTCTGGAATCTTCCCTGTCCCCCTCCCCATTCCTGGCTCCCCTGTGCCCCCTCCCTATTCCTGGCTCCCCCTCCCCATTCCAGATCTCCCCTGTGCCCCCTCCCCATCCCTGGATCCTGCCTCTCCCCCTCCCCATCCCCGGTTTCCCCCTCTCCCCCCCCACTCTGTTCCTGATAAGGCTCCGGATGTGATAAGGGCAGGAGGCGCCGCCGGGGCCCCGCCAGTTCCACCAGTCAGACCAGTTTGGGGTCTGGGGGAGCCCTGGGGGTCCTGGGATCCCCAGATCTGGGGGGTCCCAGCTCTGCCCAGTTCATCCCAGTTCACCCCTGGGCTTTCCCAGTTCACCTCTCCCAGTTCCCCCCAGTTTGTCCAGGTGCCACGTTCAGCCCTTCCCAGTTCCCTCAGCCTTTCCCAGTGCTCCCCAGTTAACCCCAGGAGCTGCTCCCAGCCCTTCCCAGTGCCTCCCAGTGACTCCCAGTGCTCCCCAGTTAACCCCAGGAGCTGCTCCCAGCCCTTCCCAGTGACTCCCAGTGCCTCCCAGTGCCTCCCAGTTAACCCCAGGAGCTGCTCCCAGCCCTTCCCAGTGCCTCCCAGTGCTCCCCAGTTAACCCCAGGAGCTGCTCCCAGCCCTTCCCAGTGCCTCCCAGTGACTCCCAGTGCTCCCCAGTTAACCCCAGGAGCTGCTCCCAGCCCTTCCCAGTGCCTCCCAGTGCCTCCCAGTTAACCCCAGGAGCTGCTCCCAGCCCTTCCCAGTGCCTCCCAGTGCTCCCCAGTGCCTCCCAGTGCTCCCCAGTGCTCCCCAGTTAACCCCAGGTGCTGCTCCCAGCCTTTCCCAGTGTTGCAGCCATTCCCAGTGGCTCTGAGCCCTTCCCAGTGTCTCCCAGTCACTCCCTGTTGAGTCCCAGTAACTCCCATTTGAGTCCCAGTCACTCCCAGTGCTCCCACTTAGCTCCAGGCACAGCTCCCAGTAACTCACAGCGTGTCCCAGTGCTCCCAGTATCTCCAGGCACAGCTCCCAGTGTGTCCCAGTGCTCCCACTTAGCTCCAGGCACAGCTCCCAGTGACTCCCAGCGTGTCCCAGTGACTCCCAGTGTGTCCCAGTATCTCCAGGCACAGCTCCCAGTGCCCGCCCGCGGTGCCTCCGTGCCCGGCAGGGGCAGAAATGTGCGGGCACGCGTGACGCAGGTGCCACACCCAGCCCTGGCCACGCCCCCCGGGCCACACCCAGCCCTGCTCCAACTTCCTCCTGCGGCCACAGGGCTGGCACCGAGCAGGTGTGACTGTGCAGGTGTCACCGAGCAGGTGTGACTGTCCAGGTGTCACCATGGAGACACAGGTGTGACTGTGCAGGTGCCACCACAACCAGGTGACACAGACCCCCAGGTGACACCGTGGACCCAGCCCCATTTAGGGACCCCCCAGCCCCATTTAGGGACCCCCAGCCCCCCTTGGAGCCACGTCAGCCATTTCCCTTCCAAACTCTTTTATTCCCCACCCTTTAAAAACCCCAAAATAATAAAAAAATTACCAAAAAATGTATAAAAATACAGAGGGAGGAGGGAAGGGGGTTTCCCCAGGGATTGGGGGCAGGGGGGGATCCCAGGAATCCCAGGGGGGTTCCCCAGGAATCCCAGGGGGGTTCCCCAGGACTCTGGGGGGGTTCCCAGGAATCCCAGGGGTTTCCCCTCAGGCCAGGGTGATCCCCACAGACTCCAGGGCCTCCCGAGCCCAGGCCGGGGGTCCCCCCCGCCCCCCGTACATGGTGTCCATGAACTCCCGCACGAACTCGGGGAAGCGCTGCTGCACGATGCTGTCCCTGATGGAGCCCATCAGCTTCATCTGGGGGGGCACAGGGGTCAGAGGGGTGGGGAGACCCCCCAGGACCCCCCAAACCCTCCCCAGAGCCCCCCTGCCCACCTGGTAGGCGATGTTGTGCAGGGTGAGCAGGTGCAGCGCGGCCGTGTTGGAGCGCAGCAGCGCGTGCAGGTACGCCCGCGAGTACCTGGGATGGGGGAATGGGGAGTTTCGGGGTGAAATGGGGAGTTTGGGGGGGAAATGGGGAGTTTGAGGGGTCAGCCCCGCCTCGGGGACCCCCCGGAGCCCCCTGCCCACCTCTGGCACGTGGGGCAGCCGCAGTCGGCGTCGATGGGCCGGAAATCTTTGGCAAATTGTTGATTTTTCAGCTGCAGGGACCCCCAGGGCACCAGGGCGGAACCGAAACGCTGCGGGGGGAGCAGGGCGGGTTATGGGGATCCCCCAATTGTGGGGAGGGGTCCCCAAACCCCCCCGGGCCCCCCTTACCGCCGTGCGGGTGGGGAAGACGCAGTCGAACATGTCGCAGCCCAGCGCGACGCACACCACCAGGTCCGTGGCGTAGCTGGGGAGGGGGCAATGGGGGGTGACTCCGGGGGGCTCCCCCAGCCCTGGGGGGCTCTGGGGGACCCCCGGACTCACCCCACGCCCATCAGGTAGCGGGGCTTGTCCCGGGGCAGGTGCTCCGTGCTCAGCTTCACCGTGCGCCAGAACTGAGCCTTGGCCTCGCCCCCGCTCAGGCCCCCGATGGCGAACCCGGGCACGTCCCGCTGGGTCATGGCTGGGAAAGGGGACCCCAAATCACCCCTGAACCCCCAAAATCACCCCTGCACCCCCCCAGAACCCCCCCGGGACCCCCACATCTCCCCTGCACTGCCCTGAGTCACCCTGAGCCCCAGTGTGAACCCGGGCACGTCCCGCTGGGTCGTGGCTGAGAGAGGGGACCCCGAATCACCCCTGAACCCCCAAAATCACCTCTGAACCCCCAAAATCACCCCTGAATCCCCCTGGGACCACCGGAGCTCCCCCAGGCCCCACCTGAGCTGCCCCAGGACCCCCAGAACCCCTTCCAAGGAGGGATGAGGGTGAGGAGGAAGGCCCGGGGATGAGGGTGAGGATGGCGATGAAGGCGCACCTCGGATGCAGCGCAGGCGCAGCTCGGGGTCCAGCCCCCCCTGGATGATGGCGAACAGCAGCTGCTGCTGGGGGCGGGCGTGGGCGGCCAGGCAGCGATCGAGCCAGCGCACGGACCTGGGGGGACACGGGGGACATGGGGGGACACGGGGGACATGGGGGGGACACGGGGGGACCATGGGGGAAATGCAGCGATCGAGCCAGCGCACGGACCTGGGGGGACACGGGGGACATGGGGGGCACATGGGGGGACACGGGGGACATGGGGGGGTCTCAGAAGGGGATCCCAGGACTGTCAAGGGGGTCCTAGGGGGTCTCAGGAGGGGCTCAGGGGGTTCTCAGGGGGTCCCAGGAGGGTCAGGGGGGTCCCAGCAGGGTCTCAGGGGGTCTGAGGGGTTCCAGGGGGGTCTCAGGGGGTCCCCACCTGTTCATGGCCTCCTCGACGCGCGGCCCCGTTGTGGTGCTGCTCACGACATCGTCCAACTGCATCACGATATCGGCGCCTGGGGGGGCGGGGGGGGTCACCCCTGTCCTTCCCATCCCCCCCCAGGGATTTGGGGGTCCCTCCCCCGGATTTTGGGGTGCCCCCGCTCACCCAGCGCGTTCTGGATCTCCATGGATTTCTCGGGGCTCAGCAGGATCTGCTCCCCGCCGTGGGGGGGCTGGAACCGAACCCCCTCCTCCGACACCTCCGAGAGCTCCAGCAGAGAAACCATCTGGAACCCGCCGCTGTCCTGGGGGACCCCAAAACGGGAATGAGGAACCCCAAAACACCCAAAACCACCCCAAAATACCCCAAAACCACCCCGGGATTGCGGCAGGGGGTGCCAGGACCCCCCCAGGCTCGGGGGTTCACCCCTGGGGGGTCCCGGGGGTGCCCCCCCGCCTCAGTCCGGGCAGCTCTGGGGGTGCCGCCCCCCCAAATTTGGGGTCCCCCCAATCCCTCACTGTGAGCAGGTTGTGGGGCCAGTCCATGAAGCCGTGCAGGCCCCCGGAACGCCGCACCAGCTCCGAGCCCTGCGGAAAGGGAGAGAGCAGGGCTGGGAGGGCGGCGGGAACCGAGCGGGATCCCCCGGTAAGCCCCCGGTAACGGCGGGGGCTGCGCCGGAATCCCGCCGGGAACCCGCGACAGCTCCGATCCCCACCGGGATTTGGGAGCTCAGGGCAGGGACGGCACGGGGCGAACCGCGGAGCCCCCCGGAGCCTCCCGGTGCCGCTCACCGGCCGCGTGCCCAGGTGGAAGGTGTTGCCCAGGCAGATGCGGCAGCCGAGCGCCGCCAGCTGCGCGGCCGTCAGGCCCTTGGCGGTGCCGCGGGTGCCCACGGGCATGAACACGGGACAGGGCACGGAGCCGTGCGGCAGCCGCAGCTCCCCGGCCCGGGCGCGGCTCCGCCCGCACTCGGCCACGATCCGCAGCACCGGCACCGGGCCCGCCGCGGGCGCCGCCATCTTGTGGCACGTGACCGGAAGAGGCGGGGCATCGCCGCCGGAAGTGACTATTACCACGGCAACGCGGGGGCCATGTTGGGCCCTCTGGGGATGGGGAAGGGCCGAGCTCGGAGATGCCCAAAGTCCCCCAGGGATCGCCCAAATTCAGCAGAAATACAGCAGAGACCCCTCCCAACCCCGACAGGCCGGGGAGCGGAGCCATTTAGTGCTGCTTCTGCTCCCTGGGGGGTTCCAGCCCCGAGGCTTCGCTTCGGGACTGTCGTTCCCCGACAGCGAACACACGGCGCTGGATTGTCACAGGAGGGCCGCGGAACACCGGGACGCCAGTGGGCGAGAAGGACTCGCTGACTAACGGCCGGCCGATTCACTGCGAGAGGGTTTCCGTTCCCTAGGATTCCTCTCTCCGTTGCATTGGCCAGCCCGCTCGGAGTGGCGGGCGCGCTGCCTAGCGGAAGGGAGGGCGGGGAGGGACAACGGGGCGGGCTGCCGGGGCTGCTCCGGGGCTGCGCGCCCGAGGGAAGCTCCGTCCGCCAATTCAATGGCGGAACCGGTGAGGGGCGGGACCGCGTCCCCGCCGCCTCAGCTGACACAGCAGCGCCACCTCCCATTGGCTGTGAGCGATGAGCGACGACCGAGAGACCAATAGAAAACGGGCTTTTCTTCCCGGTGCCGCCCTTTCGGATGATTGACAGCTCTCTGCTCCTATCAGCTCTGCGCGCACCGGTGACAGGCAGCCCAGCCGGCCAATGACGAGGCGCGCTGCGGGAGCGGGGCGGGCACGGCGGTGCCGGATGAGGAGACTCTGAGGGGAAGTTTGGCCGCCGCCGCCGCCGCGGGCCCCGTGAGGAGGAGCCGCCGCCGGGAGCGCGGGCCCGGCACCGCCGCGCCGCCATGGGCAACCGGGGCATGGAGGAGCTCATCCCGCTGGTCAACAAGCTGCAGGACGCCTTCAGCTCCATCGGGCAGAGCTGCCACCTCGACCTGCCGCAGATCGCCGTGGTGGGCGGGCAGAGCGCCGGCAAGAGCTCGGTGCTCGAGAACTTCGTGGGCCGGTGAGCGGCGGCGGCAATGGCGGGGAGGGCGGCGGCGGCGGGCCGGGGCGGCGGGAGCGGCGGGCGGCGCCACGGGCGTGCGGAGCGTTCGGGAATAGCGGCGGCGGCGTAAGGGCGCGGCCGGCGGGGCCGGGCCCGCGCTGCGCCAGCGGCGCACGGGCCGCGCAAACGGCGCAAGGGCCGCGCAAACGCCGCCGGCACCGGGACGGGGCTGGGACCGGGACGGGGGAGCCCTTCCCGTTCCTCCGAGCGCGGCCGCGCCCGCCGGAACGCGGCACTGACGGGACGGGCTCGGCTGAACGGGAACGGAACGGGAATGGAGCGGGGCGGGGCGGGGCGGGCGGTGGTGGCGGGGAGGGAGGGAGGGCTCGGGTCACGGCGGTCAATGGCGATGGGAGCGGGGGCTGAGCGGGTCCCGGAAGGACTCCGGGGTTCCGTGGGCGCTGCGGGCTCCCCGGTTCTCCCTGCTGGGTGCCGGTTCCGTGCCCGGGATCCCCCTCCCCGGAATTCCTCGGGAATGCCGAGCTGTGTGCGCCTTCCTCCCCACCATCACCATCCTCAGCGGCGGGGCTGCGCCCCGGAGATAGGAGCGGGGCTGGGACGGGCCCGGAGCCGAGCGTGGCCGCGCCGATAACGGGAGCGGAGCAGGGCGCGGGGGTCACCCCGAAATGCACAAACCCCGCGCCTGGCGGCCCCGGCACGGCCCTGCCCGAGCCCCGAGAAATCCATGGAGATCCAGAACGCCCCTCTCCGCCTTTGTGCGGGTCCGCTGCTCGCTCCGGCCGGGCCCGGCCCGTTCCTGCCGCCTCTGCTGCCCCGGTGCGGGGCTGGCGCTCCCTCAGCACCGGGCACCGGCAGGATCCCCTTGCCCGGTGTGCCTCCATCCCGCTCTCCTCTCAGCCTCTGCATTCCCAAAATTCCCAGCCATGGTTTTCCCGCTGTTTCAGGCTGTTCTGGGCATCCCTTCCTCTGGAAGTGCCCCATTGGGGCTCCAGTGGGGCTTTGCTTTCTCCACTGGATTCCTGTGGTGTGTTTGCAAGTGGATCCCAAATCCAGCCTGGGATCCATCGCTTTTCCCTTCTGTCCCAGCGCAGGCCAAATTCCCAGCCTGGATTTGGGCTTTCCCAGCAGTCAGGGTGGAATTATGGAGTTATTCCCATCCTGAATCCCTGGGGATTCTGGAGTTATTCCCATCCTGAATTCCCAGGAATTCTGAAGTTATTCCCCATCCTGAATTCAGGGTGGAATTTTGGAGTTATTCCCATCCTGAATCCCTGGCAATTCTGGAGTTATTCCCATCCTGAATCCCCTGGGGATTCTGGAGTTATTCCCATTCTGAGTCCCTGGGAATTCTGGAGTTATTCCCATCCTGAATCCCTGGCAATTCTGGAGTTATTCCCATCCTGAATCCCTGGGGATTCTGGAGTTATTCCCATCCTGAATCCCTGGGAATTCTGGAGTTATTCCCATCCTGCGTTCCTGGCAATTCTGGCACCCTTTAATTTAATTAAGTGCTGATGGAAAACCATCCCCGGTAATTAAACCCCTTTGTGTCACAGTGGGATCCATCCATCCGGGAATCCTTCCCCACCTCGTCGTGCTAATTAGGGTTAATTACAGCCCAGGGCCGTCCTTGGGAAGGGGGGGATGAGGAATACCGGCCTGGCCGTGTCCATGTGTCCGTCCCAGCCTCTGGGGGCAGTTCTGGGGCCGGGATTTTGCCCTGGATCACCAATTCCAGCCGGGATGGGCCGGGGCCTGGGGGCTGTTCCCTCTGTCCCAACGATCCGCGCGGATCCATGGAGCCGGGCTCGAAACTGCCCCTGGGGGTTGTTCCTCTCCATTTCTGCAGCTTTGCAGCTTCAGCTCGGTTTTCCCGAGCCACCAGCAAGCCTGGATCCTTGTTGGGAGGCCCTGGATCCATGTTGGGGGGCCTGGATCCGTGTTGGGGCCCCTGGATCCCTGTTGGGAGGCTCTGGATCCGTGTTGGGGGGCCTGGATCTGTGCTGGGGGGCCCTGGATCCGTGTTGGAATGCCCTGGATCCGTGTTGGGCGGCCTGGATCGTGTTGGGGGCCCTGGATCCGTGTTGGGGGGCCTGGATCTGTGTTGGGTGGCCATGGTCCCATTTCTGTGGGTTTTGTACCCTCAAAACACATGGAGAGATAATCCTGAGTGCCCAAAATCCCTTGGAGGGACCGGGAATTGGACTGGGAACCCTCTGGATCCATGGCTGAGCCTCAGTGGGCTGGGATTCCTCCATGTAATTTCTCTATGGGAAGGGCGAAAATCCCTTGGAGAGAGCTGGAATTGGGCTGGGAACCCTCTGGATCCATGGCTGAGCCTCAGTGGGCTGGAGTTTCCCCATGGAATTTCTCCCTGGGAAGGTTCTGGCCTCACTGGGACACCCTTGAGGGGTTGGGATCGGTGCTGGGGGGCCTGGAGCGCCCCAGTCCCTGAATTCCATGGGAGAAGCAGCGAGGGAACGACCTGGGATCGTCACCAGGGTTCTCTGTGGCCCCAGCACCGCTCTTTGGAGCCTTGTCCCGGCCCTGCTCTGACAAATCCCTGTCCCAGCCCTGCCCGGAGCCGTCTCTGGCCTGGGGGACAATGGAGCCCTTGTCCCCCGGGGGTGGGGACAGTCGCTGACCTCAATGGGGCTTTATGAGCCCGAGGAGAGCATGGGGATCCTTATCCTGCCTCAAGATTGTCCCCCAAAATGCCTCAGGGATCCCAGAGTGGGGCTGAGCCCCAGGGTTTGGGGTCAGTGGGGTTTGGGGACAGAGGGAGAGCTGAATCCCGTGGGAACAGGACAAGAGCAGTGGCCCATCCCGAGGGATTGGCTGTGAGGGTCCCACAGGTCTGGTGGGGCTGGGGGTAAATCCAGGGGTAA
Source organism: Melozone crissalis (assembly GCF_028551555.1). NCBI lineage: Eukaryota > Metazoa > Chordata > Aves > Passeriformes > Passerellidae > Melozone > Melozone crissalis. Next base: position 52,003 of record NW_026536128.1, read on the forward strand.
ATCCGTGGGATTTGCCTCGGTGGGGTGGGAGCCATGGCCGGGGAAATCCAGGGAATCCCATCAGGAACGGGAAAGGAATAATTTGGAGTGACGTGGACCCAGGGTGAGGTGTTCTGGAAACCTGGAAACACACGGAGGTGTTTCCCCAGGGATTTTCTCGGCACTGGGAGCTCCCACGGCGCTCCTCCGCCCCGAGACCTTTGTCCCTGTGTCCCTTTGTCCCCTTGCGGGCCCTGGTCACACCTGAGCCCAGGTGGGAGGTGGCGGCAGCCGGGCGATGACGTCCCTGTGCACGTCACGGATCCTGCCCAGCCGGACACGGAGGGCACGGGGACACGGAGCTGGGTGGGGGCACCGCCACCGTCCCTGTCCGTCCTTCCTTCCGGGAGGCCCCTCCCTGCCCGCGGGGTCTGTCACCAAATTACCTGCATTACCCCGGGGTTGGGGCTGGGACAAGGGGATCACCTGGATTAGCCCGGGATTGGGGATGGGATGAGGGGATCACCTGGATTCCCTTGGGATAGGGGCTGGGAATCACATGGATTCCTCTGGGATCAGGGTTGGGACAAGGACATCACCTCATTTCCCCCAGGATTGGTGCTGGGAGCTGGGGATCACCTGGATTCCCCCAGGATCAGGGCTGGGAGCTGGGGATCACCTTGATTTGGGGCTAGGAGCTGGGGATCACCTCAATTCCCCTGGGATCGGGGCTGGGACGAGGAGGGAGCCGCAGAGCCGGAGGTGTCGGACCCCACTTTGTGTGAATCGCCCCGATCCCAACATTCCCGTCAGGATCGCCATTCCCTCTGGGATTCCCTCTGGGATCAGCAGGGCCGGGGGCACCTGGGGCCTCCCCGAGCTCCATCCCCGGGTCCATCGCACCTTTCCCCTCTTTCCCCGCCCGGGGCTGTCCCGGTTCTGCCCTTCCCGCCGGACCTGTCCTCCCGGCCGGGCAGGAAGTTCATTTCCGGCTGTCACCAGCCCTGCCGGGAATGCCCTGTCGGGGTGACACGGTCGGGGTGACACTGTCGGGGTGTCGTTGTTGTTGTTGGCGTGGCCGTGACGGCTGGGCCGGGCCGTTCCCGTCAGAGCCGCTCCCAGGCCGTTATCGGCGCCCGTTCCCAGCAGACGCTGCCCTGTCCCGGTCCCTGTCCCGGGCCCTGCTCGGGAAAGGGCGGTGACAGCCCCAGCCCAGGCTGGCCATTGCAGCACCGCCTGTTCCAGGCAAGATTCTCCCAAAAAAATCCTTCTGGGGAATTCTGTGTGAATTTCTTGCTTTCCTTGGGGCTCTGCCCTCCCAGGAGTATCCTGTTCTCTCCCAGAGCAGAGCAGGGATTGATCCCGTGTGTTCCCAGCCCTCTCCCAGCGCTGGAGGAATCAATAGCATTAATTCATTTATTGACCCATCCTTTCATCCCCTGCAGGGATTTCCTTCCCCGTGGCTCTGGGATCGTCACCCGCCGGCCTCTGATCCTGCAGCTCATCTTCTCCAAGACGGGTACGGGGCTGGAACACAGGGAAGGAGCTCGGTGTGAGCCCTGGGGTGTGCACACTGCTGCCCTCCCTCCCTCGGCTCCATCCGCTGCCCCCACGCTCCCACATTTCCCTGCTTATCAGGGAGGAATGTGTGGGAGAGCCCAGGGAATGCCTGGGAATGCAGGGGAGAGCCCAGGGAATGCCTGGGAATGCAGGGGAGAGCTCTGGGAATGCTTGGGAATGCAGGGGAGAGCTCTGGGAATGCAGGGGAGAGCCCAGGGAATGCCTGGGAATGCAGGGGAGAGCTCTGGGAATGCAGGGGAGAGCCCAGGGAATGCCTGGGAATGCAGGGGAGAGCTCTGGGAATGCAGGGGAGAGCCCAGGGAATGCCTGGGAATGCAGGGGAGAGCTCTGGGAATGCAGGGGAGAGCCCAGGGAATGCCTGGGAATGCAGGGGAGGCCACAGGAAAACCGAGGAACGCCGAGCTGGCCGTGGGGGCGACTCCTTTTCCCAGCCAGGTTCCCTTGGCTGCCATCAGCCATCCCGATACCCGGGGAGATCTCCTTGGTCCCCTTCACCTTGAGCGGCCAGGCCAAACCTTCCCTGGGCGTGGGTGAGCCCCTGGTGCCCTCCTGGGGGCTGAGCGGGGCTGGGAAGAGCCGGTTTTGGGGCCATGGGAGGGTTGGTGAGGGCTGAGCAATGAGGAATGAGGTGTCTGGGATGGTTCCAGCCCTGGCAGCGCTGAGGTTTCCGCTCTGCCCACACTGAGGGAAGGAGGAAGGAAGTTGCACCATCCCAGCGGCCGCAGCCTGGCCCCACAGCTGCTGAAATCCCTTTTATGGGGCAGATTGGCATCCAGGGGAGCTCCTGGGGGTCCTGCAGCCCCTTCTTGGGATCCTGCAGCCCCTCCTGGGTGTCCTGCACCCCTTCCCCATGTCCTGAGGCCCCTCCTGGGTGTCCTGCAGCCCCTCCTGGGTGTCCTGCACCCCTTCCCCATGTCCTGAGGCCCCTCCTGGGTGTCCTGAGGCCCCTCCTGGGTGTCCTGCACTCCTTCCCCATGTCCTGCAGCCCCTTCCCCATGTCCTGAGGCCCCTCCTGGGTGTCCTGAGCCCCTTCTTGGGGTCCTACAGCCCTTCCTGGGTGTCCTGCAGCCCCTCCTGGGTGTCCTGAGCCCCTTCCCCATGTCCTGCAGCCCCTTCCCCACATTTCTCACACATCTCCCCAGCTCCCCTGCCCTGCTCAATCGTCATCTCCCCGAACATTCTTTGTTTCTCACACTCCCCATTTTCACACTCCCCGTTTCTCACACTCCCCGTTTCTCACACTCCCTGTTTTTCACACTCCCAATCCCAGAATATGCCGAGTTCCTGCACTGCAAGTCCAAGAAGTTCACGGATTTCGACGAGGTGCGGCAGGAGATCGAGGCGGAGACCGACCGGGTGACGGGCACCAACAAGGGCATCTCCCCCGTGCCCATCAACCTGCGCGTGTACTCGCCCCACGGTGAGGGAAGGCCCCAGAAAACGGGGAGGATCTGGGGAAATGCGGGGGTTCTGGGGCCCTGCGGGAGCCAGCGCATCGGGGTCCCCCCTTCAGCCCGTCCGTGTCCCCCCAGTGCTGAACCTGACCCTGATCGACCTGCCCGGGATCACCAAGGTGCCCGTGGGGGACCAGCCGCAGGACATCGAGTTCCAGATCCGCGACATGATCCTGCAGTTCATCAGCAGGGAGAGCAGCCTGATCCTGGCCGTCACCCCGGCCAACATGGACCTGGCCAACTCGGACGCGCTCAAGATGGCCAAGGAGGTGGATCCGCAGGGTGAGGGACGGGCAGCGCTGCCTCGGCCTCCTCTTCATCCTCCACCCTCCTCATCCTCCTCTCCTCTCCATCCCGTGGGTGCCCGTTGTGCTGGGGTTCACTGGGACCGACCCTTGTCCCCACAGGCCTGAGGACCATTGGGGTCATCACCAAGCTGGATCTGATGGACGAAGGCACCGACGCCCGGGACGTGCTGGAGAACAAACTGCTGCCCCTGCGGAGAGGTACGGCCTGGCCTGCTCACCTGTGTGCCCTGTGTGCCCCTCAGGTCACTGTGTGTGTGCGCCCTGTGTCCCCTCAGGTCACTCTGTGTGTCCCCAGTGTCCCTCCCTGGCTCCCCCCATGTCCCCCAATGTCCCCGTGTGCCCTCCCCCTGTCCTCCTGGTGCCATCCCCTCCTGGCCCCGCGCTGTCCCCAGTGTCCCCAATGTCCCCGGGTGCCATCCCCTCCTGGCCCCACGCTGTCCCCTCCGTGCCAGGCTACATCGGGGTGGTGAACCGCAGCCAGAAGGACATCGATGGCAAGAAGGACATCAGGGCTGCGCTGGCTGCAGAGCGCAAATTCTTCCTGTCACACCCGGCCTACCGGCACATGGCCGAGCGCATGGGCACGCCGCACCTGCAGAGGGTGCTCAACCAGGTGGGACTGCCATTCCTGCTGGAAATGGGGAATTTTCTATGTGGGACAGCCCATTCCCGCCTGGAAAATCAGAATTTTCTGGGTTGGACAGCCCATTCCCACTGGAAAAGTGGAATTTTCCCACCTGGAAAAGTGGAATTTCCAGGTGGGACAGCCCCTTCCCACCTGGAAAATCAGAATTTTCCGTGTGGATCTCCATTCCCACCTGGAAAATCAGAATCTCCCGGTCTCCCGGCTGAGTTTTCCGCATCCCCCTGCAGCAACTGACCAACCACATCCGGGAGTCGCTGCCCTCGCTGCGCAGCAAGCTGCAGAGCCAGCTGCTGTCCCTGGAGAAGGAGGTGGAGGAGTACAAGAACTTCCGACCCGACGACCCCGCCAGGAAAACCAAAGCCCTGCTGCAGTGGGTGCCTCTCCAGAGGGGATTCCCAGGGGGATTTGTCCTTCCCAGATGGGGGAACGGGCTCGGGAAGGGCTGGGATTGCTGTCCCTGCAGGGGAGGGAGGGATGGATGGGGAAAACCTGCTGGGAATGTGGGCTCTGTCCCTCCCGTACAGAAAAAATGGGATTTGCACTTCTCCCAGCCCAGCTGGGGGAATTAGGGCATTTTTGCTCCCTCATTCCCGTTTCCCTGCCCCAGGATGGTGCAGCAGTTCGGGGTGGACTTTGAGAAGAGGATCGAGGGCTCGGGGGACCAGGTGGACACTCTGGAGCTCTCCGGGGGCGCCAGGATCAACCGGATTTTCCACGAGAGGTTTCCCTTCGAGCTGGTCAAGGTGAGGATGGGGGGTCCCTGGGGGCTTCTCCGACCCAAACAACCCCTGACCCCGTAAAAATCCCAAAATTTGGGGCTGGTAAAACAGCAGGGGCTGCAGGGATGGTCCGTGCTTCTGGTGTGGGTCCTGTGTGGCTGCTGGACAGTGGGACAGTCCTGATTTCTGATTTTTGATTCCTAATTTCTGATTCCTCATACCTGATTCCTGATTGATTCCCAATTTCTGATTCCTGATTTCTGAATCCTCACTGATTCCTGATTTCTGATTCCTGATTTCTGTTTACTGATTTCTGATTCCTCATTGATTCCTGAATTGATTCCTGATTCCTGATTGATTTCTGATTCCCAATTCCTGATTGATTTCTGGTTTTTGATTCCTGATTGATTCCTAATTCCTGATGATTCCCGATTCCCTCTCCCCGCAGATGGAATTTGACGAGAAGGACCTGAGGCGGGAGATCAGCTACGCCATCAAGAACATCCACGGGGTGAGGCAAGTACCCCCACAGCTCCTTCCTGGGCACCATTCCCGACCCAGGCTGCCAGGGAAAGCTGGGCAGGGCCCTCCTGGAGGAGGGATTTCCTCTGCTGAGCAGGAGATTGTTCTCCAGGAGCAGAATTGCTCCCTGGGGGCAGGAACTGCCTCTCCCAGCGCTGGGAGTCGCTCCCTGGGATGGGGCTCTGTCTCAATCCCACCCCAATCCCATCCCAAAGCTGGGAATCGCTCTCTGGGATGGGGCTCTGTCCCAGTCCCACCCCAATCCCACCCCAATCCCATCCCAAAGCTGGGAATCGCTCTCTGGGATGGGGCTCTGTCCCAGTCCCACCCCAATCCCACCCCAAAGCTGGGAATCGCTCTCTGGGATGGGGCTCTGTCCCAGTCCCACCCCAATCCCATCCCAACCCCGCTTTTGCCTCTCCCTGGGCTCCAGGACGGGGCTGTTCACGCCAGACCTGGCCTTCGAGGCCATTGTGAAGAAGCAGGTGGTGAAGCTGAAGGAGCCGTGCCTGAAATGTGTGGATCTGGTGATCCAGGAGCTCATCAACACCGTGCGCCAGTGCACCAGTAAGGTACTGGTCAGCCCAGTGACACCAGCGGGGACTGGTCAGGCCGGGGACAGGGAGGGACTGGCCACCAGTAAGGTACTGGTCAGCCCAGTGCTGGGGTTCCGTGGGGTTTGGTGTGGTTTGGTGGGATTTGGTGGGGTTTGATGGGTTTGGTGTGAACTGGCAGGGTTTGGTGGGATTTGGTGTGGTTTGGTGGGATTTGGGTGGGATTTGATGGGATTTGGTGGGATTTGGTGGGGTTTGGTGTGGTTTGGCAGAGTTTCGTGGGGAGTGGTGGAATTTGCTGGGGTTTGGTGGGGATTGGTTGAGGTTTGGCAGGGTTTGGTGGGGTTTGCTGAGGTTTGGTGGGGAGTGGTGGAGTTTGGCAGGGTTTGGTGGGGTGCTGCTCCCCTTGGAGCTGCCTGCCTCCATCCCACTCGTTCTTCCCAACCCTTTTCCCCTTTTCCAGCTGGGCTCGTACCCCAGGCTGCGGGAGGAGACCGAGCGCATCGTCACCACCCACATCCGCGAGCGGGAGGGCAAAACCAAGGACCAGGTCAGCCCCAGCCCACCCCCAGAGCGGGAATTCACCCCAAAATCCCATTTACAATCCCATTTCTCCCCTTTTCCCTGACTCCTGCTTCCCCCAGATCCTGCTGCTCATCGACATCGAGCTCTCCTACATCAACACCAACCACGAGGATTTCATCGGCTTTGCCAAGTGAGTCCTTTCCCAGGGGGACAGTCCCCACATCCCCCCATGGCCTGGGGGCTGTGCTAGCCTTGAGGGGGACACTGGAGTCCCCACAGCCCCCCAGCACCCATTGCCTCAGGTCTGGGCTCTGGGAAAGGGGCTGGGAAAAGCTCCAGCCTCAGGAATTGGGGTGCTGGGGCTGTTGGAGCCACCCTGGAGCTGCCCTGGGGCAGGAATTGCTCCCTGTGCCCTCTGTCCCTCCTCATCCTCTCCCCTGCCAGGGCGGGGCTCTCCTGCCCCCTTCCCTTGACTCTCCCTGGTGTTTTCCAGCCCCAAACCTCCGGGAAGCTCCCAGACTCCGGCTCAGGGCGCTGGAGCCCACCCTCCCCTGCCCCTTCAATTCCCACCCTCCTCCTCCTCCTCCTGTTTTTTCTTCTCTTTTCCCCCTTTTTTCTCTCTTTCCTCTCGGGTCACACTCCCTGCTCTCCTCCTGCTCTCTGCTGTTCCCCCCGGATCCGTCACCTCTCTCTGTCTCTGGACTCTGCTGCTCCTCTCCTGCCCCAGCTGTTTCACTGAGCAGCACGTGGCCAGCGGGTGGGTACCGGGGCAGCTGCCCCTGCCCGGGGCACCCCGAGGGGCAGCTCCCCCTTCCAGGGCACCCCAGAGCTTCCCTGGGGGCTGGGGGGGCTCCCCTTGGGTGTGGGATCCTGGAGCTTCTCCCAGTTCAGCCTTGGAATTGGGAACCTGGGACTTTTTCCGGTGGATCTGGGAATCAGGGAGGTTCTCCTCCCAGTTCAGCTTTGGATTTGGGATCCTGGGAGCTTTTCCCTCACATTTGGGAGCCAGAGAACTCCTCCTCTGGATTCAGGAGCTGGGTTGTTTCCCCTCCCAGCACAACTGGGAGCCTGGAGCTTCTCTCCCAGTCCAGCCTTGGGTTTGGGATCCCAGAGCTTCTCTCCCAGTTCAGCTTTGGAACTGGGATCCTGGAGCTTCTCCTTGGTTTGGGATCCTGGAGCTTCTCCTTGGTTTGGGATCCTGGAGCTTCTCCTTGGTTTGGGATCCCGGAGCTTTTCCTTGGTTTGGGATCCCGGAGCTTTTCCTTGGTTTGGGATCCTGGAGCTTCTCCTTGGTCTGGGATCCTGGAGCTTCTCCTCCCCGTCCATCTGGAGCTCCCCCAGCTCAGCCCTGCCCGGGGTCCAGGAGGAGCCGTCGGGCTCGGGGCAGGCAGGGAGGGCTCCCCAGAGCCCCCAGAGCCCCCAGAGCCCAGGGTGGGAGCGCCCCCTCCCCGTGTGCCGCTGTCCCGGCGGGACTCTAACGGATTTCCCGGATTTTGTTCCCGCTCCTGACTAACGGTTCCGCCCCTCGGTGCTCAGGAGAGACAGGTAGCTTTTCCCTCTGGTGCAGGTAATGCTGAATCCCAGTCCTGACCCCACCCAGGGGGAATTTTGGGTGTTTCTGGAAGCTCCTGGTCCTCGGTGGTCGGAATTCCCTCGGGAATCTGCAGCCTCTCCTCCCCCTGGAGTCCTGGGAGTCCCGAGGAGGAGATCCCGGTGTCCCATCCCCTCTCTGTGCGCTCTGTCCTGGGCAAACCTCGGGAGAAACCTCGGGAAGGGGCTCTGGAATTCCACCCCTCGGATCAGCTCCTCGCCTTCCTCTTCCTCACCTCAAAATCCCATTTTTTCCCCCTTTTCCCCAGCGCCCAGCAGCGGAACACTCAGATCAACAAGAAGAGAGCGATCCCAAACCAGGTACAGCCAGAAACTCCTGGAATTCCTCCTCATCCTCCTCCTCATCCTCCTGCTCCGAGCCAGGCAGGGGGGTCCAACCCCATCCACAAACGCTGACAGCCAAGGGCTTGGGAAAAGCAGAGTGGGAGAGGAATTCCTGCCTGAAAACTGCAGGATTTGGGACAAAACGGGCGGGAGGGGCAGCCCTGGAGAGGGGCGTGAGGGACTGGAAACCAGGAGGACCCCGGGGTGACCCTGGAGTGTCCCAGGAGGGCCCTGGGGTGTCCTCACAGCACCCTGGGGTGCCCCAAGATGACCCTGGGGTGTCCCAGGAGGACCCGAGGGTGTCCCAAGATTACACTGGGGTGTCCCCACAGCACCCTGGGGTGTCCCAGGAGAGCCCTGGGGTGTCCCAGGACGTCCCTGAGATGTCCCAGGATGACCCCGGGGTGTCCCCACAGCACCCCAGGGTGTCCCCACAGCACCTCAGGGTGTCCCCACAGCCGTGTCCCCCCAGCCCCGCTCCCAGGGGGTGTTGGGGTGAGCAGGAGCTGCCCTGCCCTGCCCTGCCCTCGCTCCCCCCGGAGCCGCTCCGAGGGATTAACGCTGGGAATGACCATTAATAGCATGTAACGGGTTTTCTTCTGCTGTTTTTCCGCCTTTTCCTCCCTTTTATTTTTTTTTTTGTGCTTCCCGCTCTCTCCCTCTCCTGTCATTTCCTTCCCTGTCCCGTCTCCTTTTCCTGCTTTTTTCTGTTTGTGTTTTTCCCCCTTAATTTTGCACGCCCAAAGGGGGAGATCCTGGTAAGTACCACGGAGCGGGGTCGTGCTGGGACAGCGCCCGGCCCTGCCAGGAGCAGCACCCCAAAAACCCCAAAACACCCCAAAAACACCCCAAAAACACCAGCCCCACTGCCCAGGATGGAGGAGGCTGGTGGGAACAGGGGATGGAATTCCCAGAGGGAGCAGCCGGGTTTGCCAGGGGGGACAAACCCAAATTCCCAATTCCAAATGCTGGGATTCCCAAATTTGGGATTCGGGAGGCCAAAATCTCTTTGATTCAGCCCAGAATAGTTGGGGTGAGGGGGGGTGAGATTTCCTTAATTCCTCTGGGAACAAACGGAGGGAAGGGCTGGGAGTTGATTTCTCCCCCAAATTCCCTTTTTTGGAGGGATTCATTTCTCCCCCAAATTCCCTTTTTTGGAGGGATTTGGGGTTCAGCCCTGCCCTAATTGCCAGAATTCCCAACCTGGCTGCTCCAAGCCCACAGAGCTCCTCCCTCCTGGCACAGGGAGGGCAGAATTCCCTGTTTGGGGGGTCCCGGGGGTCCCAACCCCTCTGCGCCCCCCAGACCCTGTCCCTGCTTTGGGAACGTGGGAGTGTCTGAGAGGGAATCCTTCCCAACCCCATTTGGGATTTACAGGGCAGGAAAATTGGGAAAATGGCGCGGATCCTGCTCTGGATGCAGCTGGGATGGCAGAGCTGAAATGTTTTATAAATGATTTATTCTCCCAAAATTTTATTCCATGGAGCTGCTGCTCCTCCCCAGCAGGGTTTGTGCCCCCTGTTATTCCCTGGATCCCCCTCTCAGACCCGGCCCTTTCCCGGCTCTTCAGACACTCCCAGGTCCCCTGGAAGCTCCCGGGGACCCCCGGAGCTCCGGGCGGGGCCGTTCCCCCCCTCGGGGCCGTTCCCCCCCTCGGGATCGCGGCGCGAAGGGCGGAGAGCTGGGAACTGGGGAGGGGAGCCCCAAAACCGTCCCTGCTTTCACCAGAATCCATCGGTTTTAAAGGAACCTCCTCCCCGCTGCTCCTGGGCTGTTCCCGGGGCTCCAGCTGCACAGACCCTCTCCCTGTTCCATGGAACCCCTCAAAATTCCCCCCTCTCCCTTTCCCTGCTCTCCCCTTGTTCCTTTCAGCCCCTTTTCCTCACGACCCCTTTTCCCAATAACCCTCCAAGCCCCCCCGACCCCTCTGGCTCTGCCCCCATCCCTTTCCCAATCCCTGATCCTCCCTCTCCCCATTCCCGCCCCGGTTCCTTTAAAACCCGCTCGGATCCAATTCCGGGGTGGTTCCCAGACGGGAATGGGGACCTGGGAGGTGAAACCCCCTCCCCACAATTCCCGGCTCTGGGAGGTGAAATCCCCCTGCCTGTCCCCTCAATTCCGGGGTTTTCGGAGGTGAAACCCCCTCCCCACAATTCCGGCTCTCCGTCCTTCCCGTGCCCGCAGCTCCGGCTTCGCTCCTTCCTCCCCCCCGGGCTCTGCCGCGGCTCCTGCGCTGGAAAACCGGGAAACCGACCCCAAACCCTCCCCGGGGAGGGGCCCGGGACCCCCGGGGATCGCGGGGAGCCACGGCAGAGGCTCCGTGTCTGACCCGGCTCCGTGTCCGACCCGGCTCGGGGATCCCGTGTCCAACCCGGCCCGGGAGCCCCGGGGGTCCCGTGTCCAACCCGGCTCCGTGTCTAACCCGGCTCTGCCCCTGCCCAGCGCTGCTCCCGCTCCGGCCGCGCTTCCCGCTGAGCCCCAGCACTAACCCGGGATGGGCTGGGATAGCCCGGGATAGCCCCGGGATGGGCTGGGATGGCTCCGGGATCACTGTCGGATCCAGCTGTGGGCTCCAGCTGTGGGATCGCTGTGGGATCTGGCTGTGGGATAACTGGGCTCCAGCTGTGGATCCAGCTGCGGGATCCAGCTGTGGATCCAGCTGCGGGCTCCAGCTGTGGATCCAGCTGTGACCGGTCCGTCCCTCCCCGCCCCGGGTGCCGCAGGTGATCCGCCGGGGCTGGCTCACCATCAACAACATCAGCATCATGAAGGGCGGCTCCAAGGAGTACTGGTTCGTGCTCACGGCCGAGTCGCTCTCCTGGTACAAGGATGAGGAGGTACGGGCACAAAAACGGGGGAAATCTCGGGTTCCCGGAAAAAAAACGGGGAAAATCTGAGATTTTGGAGGGGGAAACGGGGGAAATCTGGGATTTTGGGGCTCCGAGGGGAAAAATGGGGGAAATCTGGGGTTCCAGAGAGAAAAACACAGAAAATCCAGGATTCCTGGGACTCCAGAGGGAAAAAACAGGGAAAATCTGGATTCTGGGGGGGGGGGAAACAGGGAAAATCTAGGATTCCGGGGCAAGAAATGGGGAAAATTGGGGTTCCAGAGAGAAAAATGGGGAAATTCAGGGTTCCAGAGGGAAAAACGGGGAAAATCTGGGGTTTCTGGAGTTCTGAAGGAAAAGAAATGGGATGTGGGGAGGGAATCTGTGATTCCTGGGAGGAGGATCCTTGGGATGGGGGGTGATTAGTGCTCAGGGTTAATTATCACCAGATCAGATCCTGAATTCCCCATCCCAAACCTCTGCAGTCACATTCCAGCCAGGAATGCTGGGCCTGGAGGGAGCTGGGATGTGATTCCTCAGGGGTGCTGCAGACCCCCCCCTCATTCCCAAAGTGATTCCCCAGGGCTCTCCAGACCCCCCCTCAGGGCTCTCCAGACCCCCCCTCATTCCCAAAGATTCCTCAGGGTTTCCCCAGGAGGGGCCGGGGCAGCTCCAGCCCCTCCCTGGAGGTTTTGGCTTTCCCACCCTTCCCTTCCCTCCCCTGCCGATCCCGCTCCTCCCCTCGGGGGTCTGGGGGCCCTTCCCGGGCTCGGGGGGGCTCTGGAGGGGCCGCAGCCCACACAGGCTCAGGGGAGGACACACGGACACAGCACAGTTTATTATTTCCCGGGAATCTCCAGGCTCGGTTTGCGGAGCCCATCCCGCGTTTCCTTTGTTCCTCCGGCCTCTTCCAGGGAAAGGCAAAGCCCCGCAGCCCCCCCGGACCCCCTGAACCCCCCAAATTTACCCCCCCCGAGCCCTCGGAGCCCTCCCGGTTTCCTGCGGGGCCTCTCGGGGGGGAAGGAACGAGCGGAGCAGCCTCGGGATGAATGAGGCTCTGTCTGTGCTCGTCCCGCCGGCTCCGAGCGATCCCGGACCCCCAAAATCCCCAAAATCCGGGGATACAGACAGGGCACGGACCCCCAAAATCCTCAAAAAACGGGGATACAGACAGGGCACGGACCCCCAAAATCCGGGAATACCGATGGGGCACGGTCCCCCTCGGGGATACCGACAGGGAAATCCCAGCAAAAATCTTCGGGATGGGCTGGGAAAGGCCGGGAAGGGAGAGGAGCGATTCCCGGGAAGGGGCAATTCCCAAAAAGGGGCAATTCCTGGGAAGAGAAGGGGGCAATTCCCAGGAAGGGAAAGGGGTGATTCCCAGGAAAGGGGGCAATTCCTGGGATGGGAAAGGGGCACGATTCCTGGGGAAGGAGAGATTCCCAAAAAGGGGCAATTCCCAGGAAGGGAAAGGAAGAATTCCCAGGAAAAGGGGGTGATTCCCAAAAAGGTGGAATTCCTGGGAAAGGAGAGATTCCCAAAAAGGGACAATTCCCAGGACGGGGCAATTCCCAATTCCCTCTTACCTGTGGCAGCTGAGCTCCGGCGCCGCCCGCGCCGGCGTAACCAATGTGCAGACTACTGTACATCCCTTCCCACCTGAACAGGTAGTCTGAACACTGGGAACGCCGGCCCGGCTCTCCCATCCGTCCATCCATCCGTCCATCCATCCGTCCATCCATCCATCCCCCTGGGGGGTCCTGCCCCCTCCCCTCGGGGGTCCCGGGCTGTTTTGGGGGGGGTCCCGTCCCTGGCCGTGCCTTTGTCTGGTCCTGACGTGGCAGCGAATCCCGAGTCCCGGCCGGAGCAGCTCTGTGGGTTTGTCAGGAAATGGTGTGGGGAGGGGGCCGGGCCCGGGTTCGTGGCCTCTCCACAAAGGCCAACGTCACTTTTTGGGACCATCTGGAGACAAAAGTGGAGCTGGAGCTGCTCCTAAGCGGTTCCAGATGTGGCCGTGGCGGCGGGGCCCCGGCTGGAAGCGGCTCCCGGGCTCCTCCGGCCGCGTTCCTGGGGAGCTGGGCTGGAGCTGGGTGGGCTCTGGGGGTCCAGCCCCATCCCAGATCCCAGAGCAGCCCCCACGGGGATCCCTGATCCCTCCCGGAGCGAGTCCCCATCCCAGCCCCACGGGGTGAGCCGTTCCCAGCGGGAGTTTGGGGTCTGCAGTTCCCAAAGCCGGGTTTGTTCCCTCTCCTCGGCCCTCAGGACGCTGATCCCCGCTTCCCTCTCGTCCCTTTCCCAGGAGAAGGAGAAGAAGTACATGCTGCCTTTGGACAACCTGAAAATCAGGGATGTGGAGAAGGGATTCATGTCCACCAAACACATCTTTGCCATCTTCAACACGGAGCAGAGGTGGGGACTCCTCCTGCTGTGCTCAGGGATTGCCCTTCCCTCGCTCCTTGGGGCTGGGCTCCTGCAGGGGGTTCTCCACCATTCCCCCCGGGGTTCCTCGGGGATCTGGGGCTCCCCTGACCCCAAACCCCTCCGGCCCCGCAGGAACGTGTACAAGGACCTGCGGCAGATCGAGCTGGCCTGCGACTCGCAGGAGGACGTGGACAGCTGGAAAGCCTCCTTCCTGCGGGCAGGGGTCTATCCTGAGAAGGACCAGGTGGGTGTGAGCGCCACGGGGCTGGGAGCAGCCTGGAGCACCCCAGGGTGCCCTGGAGATGGAGGGTGGGATCCTGGAGAGGGAGGGTGGGATCCCCGGGGTGCTGCTGGGGGGATCCCGGTGGTTCCGGGCTGTGGAATGACCCCAAGGATGGGAGTGGGGCTGGGAACAGGCTCCGGAACGACCCCAAAGGTGGGAATGGGGCCAGACAAGCCCTCCTGCAGCAGGGGGACCCCTCCTGCCCCCCCTGCCCCCAGGGCTGACCCTGCCCTGCCCCTGCAGACGGAGAGCGAGGACGGCGCCCAGGAGAACACCTTCTCCATGGACCCGCAGCTGGAGAGGCAGGTGGAGACCATCCGCAACCTCGTGGACTCCTACGTGGGGATCATCAACAAATCCATCCGGGACCTCATGCCAAAGACCATCATGCACCTCATGATCAACAATGTGAGGGGAAAAGGGGCTGGGGAGGGGGAAAAGGGGATGGGGAGGGGGGAAAAGGGGATGGGAGCAGGGAAAAGGGGTTGGAGGATATGGAAAAGAGTCTGGAGAGCTGTGGGACCAGTTGGAGAGCCTCAGCCTGGAAAAAGGAGGCTCCAGGGGGATCTCCCAGCTCCTGACAATTCCCTGGAAGGAGGCTGGAGCCAGCCAGGGGCTGATCCTCCCTCCCAAAGGGGACAGGACAAGGGGAAACGGCCTCAAGCTGTGCCAGGGGAGGTTTGGGCTTGATTTGGGGAGAATTGTGGAGTTTTCCAGGGTGGCACAGGGTGTGGTGTCCCCTCCTTGGGGAACTGCCTCAGAGCCGTGCAGGTGGCACCTGGGGACACCAACCAGGACAGGCCCCATCCCAAAAACTCTGCTTCCCACCCCAATCTGCCCCAATTCCCCCAAACCAGAGCGCTCAAACCCCCTCAGCAGCGCCTCCCATCCCATCCCATCCCTTCCCAGACCAAGGATTTCATCCACTCGGAGCTGCTGGCCTTCCTGTACTCGTCGTCGGACCAGGGCAGCCTGATGGAGGAGTCGGCGGAGCAGGCGCAGCGCCGGGACGAGATGCTGCGCATGTACCACGCGCTCAAGGAGGCGCTGGCCATCATCGGCGACATCAGCACCAGCACCGTGTCCACGCCCGTGCCCCCGCCCGTGGACGACACCTGGCTGCAGCCCGGCGCCGGCCACAGGTGCGCGTGGGCACGGGGGGGTCCCTGGGGGGGTTTGGGGGGCTTGGGGTGGTCTGTGGGGGGCTGGAGGGGTTTCCAGAGGGGTTTGGGGTGTTCCCAAGAGGTTCCCAGAGGGATTGAGGTTGTTTTCAGCAGGATTGGGGTACTCCCATGGGTGTTGGGGTGTTCCCAGGGGGATTCTTGTTGCTCCCAGTGGGGGTGGAGTCATCCCATCCCGTGTCCATCCCAGTGACCAATCCCAGCCCCACTGACCGTTCCCATCCCGTGTCCATCCCTCCCACTGACCGTTCCCATCCCGTGTCCATCCCACTGACCATTCCCATCCCATGTCCATCCCACTGACCATTCCCATCCCATGTCCATCCTACTGACCATTCCCATCCCATGTCCATCCATCCCACTGACCATTCCCATCCCGTGTCCATCCCACTGACCGTTCCCATCCCGTGTCCATCCATCCCACTGACCATTCCCATCCCGTGTCCATCCTACTGACCATTCCCATCCCATGTCCATCCATCCCACTGACCATTCCCATCCCGTGTCCATCCCACTGACCATTCCCATCCCGTGTCCATCCTACTGACCATTCCCATCCCGTGTCCATCCCACTGACCATTCCCATCCCATGTCCATCCATCCCACTGACCATTCCCATCCCGTGTCCATCCATCCCACTGACCATTCCCATCCCGTGTCCATCCCACTGACCATTCCCATCCCGTGTCCATCCATCCCACTGACCATTCCCATCCCGTGTCCACCCCAAATGACCAATTACACCCCCATTCCGTTCCAGCCCGCCCCCGCAGCGCCGGCCGCCCTCGGCCCTGCTGCCCCCCGGCCGCCCCCCGTCCCTGCGCGCCCCGGCCCCGGGGCCGCCGCTGCTGCCGCTGCCCGGGGGGGCCCCGCCCGGCCCCGGGCCCGCCCCGCCCGCCTTCGCCGCGCCCCCCATCCCGTCCCGCCTCGGCCCCTTCGCCGCCGCCAGCGACCCCTTCACGGCCCCGCCCCAGATCCCCGCCCGGCCCGCGCGCATCCCGCCCGGCATCCCGCCCGGCGTGCCCAGGTGAGACCCACGCGGGGGCGGGTGGGATTGTACTGGGATTGCACTGGGATCCACTGGGGAGGGCTGGGATTATACTGGGGAGGGTGGGATTATACTGGGATTACACTGGGATCCACTGGGATTGCACTGGGATCCATTGGGACTACACTGGGATTACACTGGGGAGGACTGGGACACAGTGGGATTGCACTGGGAGATGCTGGGGAGGGCTGGGGATCCACTGGGATTATACTGCAGAGGGCTGGGACCCACTGGGATCCACCAGGGTCTCACTGGGATCCATTGGGGTCTCACTGGGGTGGGCTGGGGTCTCACCAGGATCCGCTGGGGTGGGCTGGGGTCTCACTGGGGTCCCTCAGGGTCTCACTGGGACCCCCCAGGCCCCCCCTGCTCCCTCAGCCCCCCGTTCCCCCACAGGAGGCCCCCGGCGGCCCCGAGCCGCCCGACCATCATCCGCCCTGCCGAGCCCTCCCTGCTGGATTAACCCGGGATCCGCGGGATCCGCACCCTGCCCCGTGCCACCAACGGCGCCCCGCAGCGGGAGAAACGGGGAGAAACGGGAAAAGTGGGGAAATAACAACCCAGAGCCAGCCCGGAGATCCCGGGGCTGATCCTGGGGTGATCCCAAATCCGGGGCTGATCCTGGATCCCATCCCGGGGTGATCCCAGATCTTGGGGCTGATCCTGGGGTGATTCTAAATCCGGGGCTGATCCTGGATCCCATCCCGGGGTGATCCCAGATCTTGGGGCTGATCCTGGGGTGATTCTAAATCCGGGGCTGATCCTGGATCCCATCCGGGGTGATCCCAGATCTTAGGGCTGCTCCTGGGGCTGATCCTGGGATGTTCCCACAGTGATCCCAAATCCTGGGGCTGATCTCTGATCCTGAGGTGATCTCTGGGGTGATCCTGGATCCCATCCCAGGCTGATCCCAGATCCTGGGGCTGATCCCAGATACCCTCCCGGGCTGATCCCCGTTCCCGTCCCGTCGGGGGCAGCTCCCGGGCAGGTCCCTGCAGCTGATCCTGGCAGCTCCGGGGCCCCCCCGGTGCCCCCCCGGTGCCCCCCCCGGGCCGGGGCAGTTTTGGGATTTTGGGAACTTTGCACTTTGTGAGAATTCCCGAGGGGGGGGGGAGGGCCCGGCCCCGCCTCTGCCTTCCTCCCCCCTCCTCCTCCTCCTCCTCCTCCTCTGTTCCCGAATTCCGGGGATTTTGCCCCAAACCCACCCGCAGCTCCTCCCCCACCCCCCCCCAGGGGTTTGGGGTTTTTTGGTTGTTTGGTTTTTTTTTTTTTGTTTTTGGGGTTTTTTTAAAGGATTGGGGTTTTTGAGCAGGGGAAAACACTGGAACTCCCAGAGCACCGATCCCAATTCCCTGAGAACCTCAGGAATTTCATCCCGGGATGACCCGGGACAGGAGGAGGAGGAGGAGGGGGAGGGGAGGAAGCTGCGGCCCCCCGGGGTGGGGGAGGGGGCTTTGCTCTGGAAGCTTCTCCCCCTCCCCCGCCCCGTTCCCGATCCCGCTCCGCCGGGAGCCGAGGTTGTAAATATTTTTACAGACTTGTATTAATTGTATAAAAAAAAAACATAAAAAAAAAGAGGGAAAAAGAAAAAAAAAACCACAAAAAACAAACCAGGAAAAAAAAAAAAGAAAGAAAAAAAAAAGGAACAAATGGCGGCCCAGCAATAATGTGGATTTTTCCGACCCCCCCCCGGCCCCGGTGCCTTAACGACCCCCCGGCTCGGGGGGGCCAATTAATCCATTAACGAGCCGGGGGCGGTTTTGGGGGGGCGGCTCCGGCCCCCCCCGGGGGTCCCCCCGAAGTGCCTCCGCTCCGCGTCCCATTAATGAACTAAAAACCGGCAAAAAAATCCGAATAAAGGGAAAAAAAATCCAAAACCGAGTGAGGTGTGGAATTCTAGGCGGCGGGGAGCTCATGGGGTGGCTCCCACCGGATCCAGCCCGGTCCCGCTCCCGTTCCCGGGGGGAATTCCGTGCGGAACGGATAAAAACCGGTTAAATAATCCCAAATTTAATTTGAGTGCGTAGGGACGGGGGAGCCACGGGACCCACCCCGAGCACCGGGACTGGAACCGAGGGGATCCACCCCAGTCCCGGGCGGGATTCACGGCAGCGAACCCCGGGAATCGGCGACATTTGGGACAGAAATCCCGCCGGGATCCGCCATGGGCGCCGCCATCGCCGCCCGACGCCCCTCAGGAAGGACCCCCCCCCCCGGGGCTGCTCTCGGCGGTGCCTGAGGCGGGAGGTGACCTAAGGACCCCGCCTGAGAGCGATTCCGGTGGCGGATCCCAGTGAGTGATCCCGGTGGAGGATCCCGCTGGCGGATCCCGGTGGAGGATCCTGCTGGTGGATCCCGGTGGCGGATCCGGTGGAGAATCCCGGTGGGTCCCGCAGTCGCCGATCCCGGAGTTTTTCAGGCGCCGTCGGGGCCGCCCGAGACGCGGGGTCCTGTCCTTCCCCCTCCGCTCTCATTGGCTGATCCCTCCCTGCCTTCCTGAGCTCTGATTGGCCAGCGTGAACTTGGGCCCGCCCCCTCCTCAGCACGCGGCGTTAGCGCCCCCTGGCAGAACTGGAATGCGCCGCGCGAGGCCTGGGGGCAATTTGGTGCAGATCTGGGGAATTGGGGGCAGATTTGGAGGGTCTTGAGGCATATTTTGGGGTCCAGGGGCATACTTTGGGGTTCAAGAGCAGCTTTTGGGGTCCCTGGGGCAGATTTGGGGGTCCAGGCTCCCCTCTTCCATCCATTCCTTTTTAAGATCACCACAATTTTGGGTGCCAACCACAGAAATCTGTTCCCAGCCTGGAGCAGCTGCATTTCCCCGCCCCAAGCTCAGAGGTTTAGTTGCAAAAAAAAAAAAAACTTCTACGCAGTGTACCACAAAAGACCCGCTTCCTGCATCTGAGCAGCCACTTCCCTACTGCACCCCGAGCAGTGCCCAGTGCCCACTGCTCTTCTTGGCCCTTCCCGGCTCTTCCTGGCTGATCCCTCAGTCCTGATGATCTCCCGGAGCAGGAGGAGGATGAAGATGAGGATGAAGTTGGCGTTTCTGCCCCTCCTGGATGCAGTCTTGGCCTCATGCTCGAGCCAGATGGGTAACGATCCTGGTGAGAATTCCCGCCAGAATTCCAGCGAGGATTCCTGCCAGAATTCCCAGAATTTTCCCTAGGATTGTCCCCGGAATTCCCCCCAGGGTTCCCACCGTGGTTCCTGTACCCCGAGGCTCCTCCCGGCACCGGTGCTGCTCCGGCTGCCCCCAGAGCACAATCGCTCCCGGATCCGCTGCCTGGCCCCGCAAGGCTTCTCCATTGGCAGCTTCGAGCTCCTCCAGGAAACCTCAGGGATCTTTGTGCGGATTGCTCTGGTCGTTACCAACCAGGACTGGGCCGATTTTCCCCTGTCCAGAGCTGCCGTCTGCTTCCGCTGCCGGTACCAGAGCCACAACGGCAGCACAAGGCTGGAGTCGGAGCTGAGCCCTGCGATTGGGAGCTCTGGTGGGTGCAGGGAAACGTGGGGGGATCCCCATCCCGCATCCTGCAGCTGGCCCGGAGCTGAAGCTGGTGGTTTTTGTCCCCAGATTTGGGCGATGCTGAGTGTCAGCCAAGTGTCAGCGCTGCTACTCCCAGGACCTCGCAGAATGGTACCAGAACCGCCCCGGAGCTGATCCTTGGCACAGTCCCAGTGCCAGATCCTGGTACCCTATGCCGGTACCGATCCCGGTGACCCCCTCCCTCTCTCCCTTCCAGATCATTCCTGGGTCCCCCGAGTCTTGGTTGGTGTCACCGTCCTGTGGGTGCTGCTGGGGACTGCGCTCGTGGGCTGGCGACATTGGAGGGGGTCTCGGAACAGGAAATCCTGGGGTGTCTCGGAACTGAAAATCCTGGGGTGCTCAGTGCCCAGGAGGAGCTCCTCAAAGGTCTCCAGGGGCAGCTGGTACAGACGTACACAGTCCTGCCCTGCTGCCCTGCTAAGGTCAGACTCTCCATGCCAGCACCAGGACCTCCATGACCCCAAACCCACCCCGGACCCTCAGTCCCACTCTGGGACCCCCACAATCCACACCCCCGCCTCTCCTCTCCCAGCAGAACTTCCCCTTGGCCCCCGCGCCAACGTCGCTATTCCCATGAAGGGTCCCGGGGATCCCAGCTGTCCCTCTCACCTTCCCGGTGAGGACACGGAGCCGGGAGCGCGTCCCGGTGTCCCGGATTCAGTCACCGGGAGCCCTCCTGGCGGACCCTCCGCCCCCTCTTGGTCCTGCCTGGGCTCCAGCACATTCTCTCTCAAATAAAGCTGCTGCATTGCCGGTGTCGCAGTGTCTTGTTCTCATTCCCGGTGTCCCATTCCCAGTGTCCCATTCCCGGTGCCTGTTTCCGCTGTCCCATTCCCATTCCCGGTGTCCCCGTTCCGGTTCCCATTCCCGGTACCCATTCCCGTTGCCCTCCCATCCGCCAGGGGGCGCCACTCCCTTCCCGCCGCCGGAAATTGGGGCGTGGCCACCACGGGATGGGCGTGTCCATCCCAGGGCGGGTCCCGGGTCGGGGGGCGGGGCCAGGTCGGGGGGCGGGGCCCCGGGTGGGCGGGGCGCGGCGCGGTCCAAGATGGCCGCGGTGTCGGTGTTCCCCGGCGTGCGGCTCCTCACGGTCGGGGACGCGAACGGGGAGATCCAGCGGCACCAGGAGCAGCAGCCGCTGCGCCTCGAGGTCCGCACCGGCCCCGACAGCGCCGCCATCGCCCTCTACGGCCGTGAGTGCGCCGGGAGGGGCGGGGGGCCCGGCGGGGGAGGGGGCGTGGGGGGCTGAGGGGAGGGGGGAGGGGCCCTCAGGGGTCGGGGGGGGGCGGGGAGGGGCCCTGAGGGGTCTCTGGGGATGGGGAGGGGGCGGGGAGGGGCCCTGAGGGTCCAATGGGGGGCTGGGGGGGCCCTGAGGGGTCAATGGGGATGGGGGGTTTGGGGTGGGGGGTTTATGGGGTCTGGGGGGGTTTGGGCTGGAATGGGAGGTTTGGGGGTTCAGGACATGGGGGGGGGGGGTCCAGAGAGGGGCTGGGGGGGCTTTAAGTGGATTTTAAATGTTCTTCACTTTTGGGGGGGTCTCAGCCCCGCCGCCCCCCCAGCCGGGGCCGGGGTCTCCTCGGGGGCAGATCGGGATTTGGGGAGGGGTCCCGGTGCCCCCGCGTTTCCCGGAGGCTGCGAAAGTTCATTCCCATCCATCCCCCCCCTCCCGGCCGCTTTTGCCCGAATCGGCCCCAATTCCGTGACCTTCCGGCACCCCCCGGTTCCGGCCCGCGGGGGGCGGCGGCGCCGCCGGCTCCTCTTTGTCTCGGTTTTCCCGTTCTCGGAGGTTTTTCCCATTCTTTGGGTTTTCTCCCGTTCTTTGAGGTTTTTCCCGTTCTTTGAGGTTTTTTCCCGTTCTTTGGGGTTTTTCCCGTTCTTTGGGGTTTTTCCTCCTTTTCTCCCCAAACCGGCGCCTCCCGCGCTTTGTGCTCGGGGTTCCCGCGGCTCCGGTTGTGGTCGGTGCGACCCCCGGTCCCCTCCCCTCGGCCTCATTAACGGCGGCGCTAATTCCTTAATTAACGCGCGGTTTGACACCGATACCGGGGCAGGGAAACTGAGGCACGGCGGCCGCTGCATGGCCGGGCCCGCGGCTCCTCCGGTACCGGCGGGGCCCGGTCACAACCGGGGCCGCTCCCGAGCCGCCTTTGTGTGCGGGGCCGGCGGAGCCGCGGAGCAGCTGCCGCTCCCGAGCCGCCACAAAGCGCCGCGGGCTCCCGGTGCTCCGGGCCCGGTACCGGCGGCTGCTCCCGGTGCTCCGGTACCGGCAGCTGCTCCCGGTACCGGCGGCTGCTCCCGATGATCCGGTACCGGTACCAGCAATTGCTCCCGGTGCTCCCGGTGCTCCGGGCCCGGTACCGGCGGCTGCTCCCGGTGCTCCGGTACCGGCGGCTGCTCCCGCCGCTCCCGGGCCCTCCGGGAACTCCCCGCGGCCGCCGGACCCCGGGGGCAAACCGGGAATTCTTGGGGAGCGGCCGGGTCCGGTTTTACCGGCCGGGGGCACCGCGGGGCCGCTCCCGGTCCCGGCATGGCTCCGGGGATGTTCCCGGTCCCGTTTCTGCCTCCCGGAGCAGTTCCCGGGGCCACCCCGGCCCCTCCATCCCGTTCCCTCACACCCGCGAACCCCAAATCCCCGTTTCTGACGGCAATTCCGGCCGCCCCCCCTCCCCGCGGTAATTAGAGGTTAATTAGGTTAATTGTGCTGGGTCCCGCTCCGTGGGGACGCTCGGGCCCGGCGCTCCCCTCACTTTTCTCTCTGTCCCCTCCCTTGTCCCTCCCGGTTTTCCCGCCCCGTTCTCCCTCCCCACACCTTCCTCTCCCTTTTCCCCCTCCCCATTCCCGATTTTTTTGTCCCCCATTCCCATTTTTCCCATTTCCCTCCTCCATTCCCGCTTTTTCCCGTTTCCCCCCCACCATTCCCATCATTTTCCACTATTCCCGTTTTTCTCTCCCCATTTCCCCCCATTCCCATTTTTTCCCAATTTCCTGCCCCGATTTCCATTTTTCCCTTCCCCATTCCCATTTTTCCCCATTTCTCCCCCTCATTCCAATATTTTCCCCCCCATACCCCCATTTTTTTCCCCTTTCCCCTCTATTTCCCCCCCATTTCCCCCCCTTTTTCCCCTTTCCCCCCGTTTTTCCCCCTTTCCCTTCCCCATTCTCATCTCCCGCCATTCCCATTTTCCCCCCATTCCCGTTTTTTCCCATTCCCCCCCATTTTTCCCCATTTCCCTTCCCCATTCCCCCCCATTCCCATTTTCCTCCATTCCCCTTTTTCCCATTTCCCCCCATTTTTCCCCATTTCCCTTCCCCATTCCCATCTCCCCCCATTCCCATTCCCCCCCATTCCCGTTTTTTCCCATTCCCCGCCATTTTTCCCCATTTCCCTTCCCCATTCCCATTTTTCCCCCATTTTTCCCCATCTCCCCCCATTCCCGTTTTTTCCCGTTTCCCCCCATTTTCCCCCATTTTTTGCCCCCAGATGAGGAGGTGTGCGTGTTCAAGTGCTCCGTGTCGCGCGACACCGAGTGCAGCCGCGTGGGGAAGCAATCCTTCATCATCACGCTGGGCTGCAACAGCGTGCTGCTGCAGTTCGGGACCCCCACGGGTGAGGAGCCCCCCGCGCGCCCCCCCCGCCGCCCCGGGACCCCCCGGTGACCCCCACGTTAACCCTTTGCGCCCCAGATTTCTGCTCCTTCTACAACATCCTCAAGAACTGCCGCGGGCACAACACGGAGCGCTCGGTGTTCAGCGAGCGCACCGAGGAGTCCTCGGCCGTGCAGTACTTCCAGGTGGGGACCCCCGCTCTTGGGGGGCCGTTCCGGGGCCGGGGGGCGCTCCCGGGGCCGGGGGGCTCACGGCCCGTCCGTCTGTCCGGCAGTTCTACGGGTACCTGTCCCAGCAGCAGAACATGATGCAGGACTACGTGCGCACCGGGACGTACCAGCGGGCCATCCTGCAGAACCACAGCGACTTCAAGGACAAGGTCTGGGGGGGTTCGGCTCGTTTTGGGGGGGATTCAGCTGGTTCTGGAGGGATCCAGCTCATTTTGAGGGGATTCAGCTTGCTTGGGGGGATTCAGCTCATCCTGGAGTGATTCAGCTCGTTTTGGGGAACCCATCTTCTTCTGGGGGCATTCAGCTCGTTTTGGGAAGAGCATTTTAGGAAGATCTGACTCTGTTTTTGTTGAGACTGGCCTGGTTTTAGCGGGAAGCGGGTTTTGGTGGGATCCGGTTGAGATTTGGGGACGTCTGGATCCATTTTTGGGGAGATCTGGCTGGGTTTGGGGAGGGAATCTGGCTGGGTTTTTGGGCGGTTTTTGGCTGGGTTTTGGGAAGGAATCTGGCTGGGTTTTTGGGGGGTTCTTGGCTGGGTTTTGGGAGGGAATCTGGCTGGGTATTTGGGGGGTTCTTGGCTGGGTTTTTGGGGGTTTTTGGCTGGGTTGTGGGCAGGATCCAGCAGGGGCTGAGCCTGGGGGTCTCTGAGTCTCCCAGCTGCCCCCATCCCTCCCCAGATCGTGCTGGACGTGGGCTGTGGCTCGGGCATCCTCTCCTTCTTCGCGGCGCAGGCCGGCGCGCGCAAGATCTACGCGGTGGAGGCGAGCACCATGGCCCAGCACGCCGAGGTGAGCCCGGGGGGCTCCCCAGGACCCCCTCCCCTTGCCCCTCTGCACCATGGCCCAGCACGCCGAGGTGAGCCCGGGGGGCTCCCCAGGACCCCCTCCCCTTGCCCCTCTGCACCATGGCCCAGCACGCCGAGGTGAGCCCGGGGAGCTCCCCAGGACCCCCTCCCCGCCCCTCTGCACCATGGCCCAGCACGCCGAGGTGAGCCCGGGGAGCTCCCCAGGACCCCCTCCCCGCCCCTCTGCACCATGGCCGAGGTGAGCCCGGGGGGCTCCCTGGGACCCTGGGGGTGTCCCCACGCCCTGACCCCTCCCTGCACCATGGCCGAGCTGAGCCCAGGGGTGTCCCCACGACCCCGGGGGTGTCCCCACGCCCTGACCCCCGCCTTTGCCCCTGCCCAGGTGCTGGTGAAGAGCAACAACCTGACGGAGCGCATCGTGGTGATCCCGGGCAAGGTGGAGGAGGTGTCGCTGCCCGAGCAGGTGGACATCATCATCTCGGAGCCCATGGGCTACATGCTCTTCAACGAGCGCATGCTCGAGAGCTACCTGCACGCCAAGAAGTACCTGAAGCCCAGCGGTGAGTGCCCGGTCTGGGGGGGTCCCCGGGGGTCCCTGGGGGCCGCGGGACCCCCCGGGCTCCAAGGCTGACCTTCCCTCAGGGAACATGTTCCCCACGATCGGGGACGTGCACCTGGCGCCCTTCACGGACGAGCAGCTCTACATGGAGCAGTTCACCAAGGCCAACTTCTGGTGAGCCTCGCCGGGCCCTGGCCCCGTTCCCATTCCCAGTTTGGGATCCCCGTTCCCAGTATTCCCAGTTTGGCATTCCCCATTCCCAGGTACCAGCCCTCATTCCATGGCGTTGATCAGTTCCCATTCCCAGTTCCCAGTTCCCACTCCCAGTTCCCATTCCCAGTTTGGGATCCCCGTTCCCAGTATTCCCAGTTTGGCATTCCCCATTCCCAGGTACCAGCCCTCGTTCCACGGCGTGGATCTCTCTGCTCTGCGCGGCGCCGCCGTCGACGAGTACTTCAGGCAGCCCGTGGTGGTGAGCGACCCTGGGGGGCTCTGGGCCGTCCTGGGGGGCTCTGGGCCATTCTGGGGGGTGCTTTTGCCCATTTTGGGGGTCCTTGGTCCGTTCTGGGGGTCTCTGGGCCGCCCAGGACGCTCCCAAACCCCCCTGCCCACCCCTTGCCCAGGACACCTTCGACATCCGGATTCTGATGGCCAAATCCGTCAAATACACCGTGAACTTCCTGGAAGCCAAGGAGGGTGACTTGCACAGGTGAGGGACACCTGGGGGGGTCTGGGGGATTGGGGGGGGTCCGGGGGTCTCCTCCCACCCCCCACTAACCCCCCGTGTCCTCCAGGATAGAAATCCCCTTCAAGTTCCACATGCTGCACTCGGGGCTGGTGCACGGCCTGGCCTTCTGGTTCGACGTGGCCTTCATCGGCTCCATGTGGGTGATTTGGGGAGGGGTCCCGGGGGGGGCGGGGCCGTGTCCGAGCCCCCCTGACCCCCGTGCCCCCCCCAGAATGACGGTGTGGCTCTCCACGGCCCCCACGGAGCCGCTGACCCACTGGTACCAGGTGCGCTGCCTGTTCCAGTCGCCGCTCTTCGCCAAGGCAGGCGACACGCTCTCAGGGACCTGCCTGCTCATCGCCAACAAGAGGTGGGCAGGGGGCTTGGGGGGGCTTGGGGAGGGGATTTTGGGGGGCTTTGAGGGGATTTGGGGGTGCTTTGGGGCAGTTCTGGGGGCGCACAGGCGACACGCTCTCAGGGACCTGCCTGCTCATCGCCAACAAGAGGTGGGCAGGGGGCTTGGGGAGGGGTCTGGGGGGGAATTGAGGGGATTTGGGGCAGTTCTGGGGGTGCAGGGGGGATTTGGGGGGCACAGGGTGGGTCTGGGGGGCTTGGGGCAGGTTTGGGGGGTCCCCAATCCCCCCCAGCCGTGTCCTGGTTTGGGCCGTGCTGGATCCGCTGCTGCCTCTGGGGCTGGGCTGGGCTGGGGGGCCTGGCCCAGTTTGGGCTGGGGGGGGGGGCCTGGCCCAGTATGGCCCAGATGGGGGCCCTGGCCCAGTTTCAGGGCTGGGGGGGGCCTGGCCCAGTTTCGGGGCTGTTTTTATAACTGGGGGGGGGGGGGGGGGCAGCCACGACCCAGCTGCTGCTGCTGGGACCCCTCAGGGGCACTTTGGGGTCTCTGTGCACCTTGGCTGCACTTTGGGGTCTCAGAACCCCCCTTGGCTGCACTTTGGGGTCTCTGTGCCCCCATTTGGGGGGTCCCAGCCCCTGTCAGGTGTGTTTTGGGGAGGGGTCTCACGGTGTGCCCCCCTCCCCAGACAGAGCTACGACATCAGCATCGTGGCCCAGGTGGACCAGACGGGCTCCAAATCCTCCAACCTGCTGGACCTGAAAAATCCCTTCTTCAGGTAGGGCCGGGGGGGGCTGCGGGGCCGGGGGCCCCCCGGGACCCCCCCAAGCCCTGACACCCCCTCCCCACCCCCAGGTACACGGGCACGACCCCCTCGCCCCCCCCCGGCTCCCACTACACGTCCCCGTCAGAGAACATGTGGAGCACGGGCAGCAGCTACAACATGAGCACGGGCATGGCCGTGGCCGGTGGGTCTGGGGGCTCTGGGGGGGATTTGGGGGGTCCTGGAGAGTGTGGGGAGGGTTCTGGGGGGATTCTGGGGGGTCCTGGGGGGATTCTGGGGGGTCCTGGGGGGGTTATGGGGCAGAACATGTGGAGCACGGGCAGCAGCTACAACATGAGCACGGGCATGGCCGTGGCCGGTGGGTCTGGGGGCTCTGGGGGGGATTTGGGGGGTCCTGGAGAGTGTGGGAGGGCCCTGGGGGGCTCCTGGGGGGGGTCACCCCCATTTTGGGGGTCCCTGACCCCCTCCCCACGCAGGAATGCCGGCTGCCTACGACCTGAGCAGCGTCATCGCCGGGGGCTCCAACGTGGGGCACAACAACCTGATCCCCCTGGGTGAGTGGGGGGCTCATGTTGATGGTGGGGGTCTCACAATGAGGGTGGGGGTCTCAGGACTCGGGTGGGGGTCTCACGGTGATGGTGGGGGTCTCACAATGAGTGTGGGGGTCTCACAGTGAGGGTGGGGGTCTCAGGACTCAGGTGGGGGTCTCACAATGAGGGTGGGGGTCTCACAGTGAGGGTGGGGGTCTCACACCCCCCCCAGCCTCACCGTGCCCCCCCCCCCCCCCGCAGCCAACACCGGCATCGTGAACCACACCCACTCCAGGATGGGCTCCATCATGAGCACGGGCATCGTGCAAGGTACCCCCGAGCCCCCTCCCCAAATAAACCCCCCCAGACCCACCCCCTGTGCCCCCCTGATCCCTCCTGACCCTCCCATTGCCCCCTGTGCCCCCCAGGCTCATCCAGTGCACAGAGCGGCGCCGGCTCCAGCTCCCACTGCCCCCCTGTGCCCCCCATTGCCCCCCATTGACCCCCATGGCCCCCTGTGGCCCCCAGGCTCATCCAGTGCACAGAGTGGCACCAGCTCCAGCACCCACTACCCCGCTGTGCCCCCCATGTTCCCCATTGCCCCCCATTGCCCTCCATTAACCCCCATTTCCCCCCCAGGTTCCTTGAGCGGACAGACCGGTGCAGGCTCCAGCACCCACTACCCCCATGTGCCCCCTGACCCCTGTGTACCCCCAATGCCCCCCGTTAACCCTCATTTCCCTGTTTCCCCCCAGGTTCCTCCAGCGGACAGACCGGTGCCAGCTCCAGCTCCCAGTACCCCCACTGCCCCCCAATGCCCCCCAATGCCCCCCGTTAACCCCCATTTCCCTGTTCCCCCCAGGTTCCTCCAGCGGACAGACCGCCGGCTCCAGCACCCACTGCCCCCCTGTGCCCCCCTGACCCCTGTGTACCCCCACTGCCCCCCAATGCCCCCCAATGCCCCCCACTGACCCCCATTTCCCTGTTCCCCCCAGGTTCCTCCAGCGCTCAGACCGCCGGCTCCAGCTCGCACTACCCGCCCCTGCAGAGCCAGTTCACCATGGGGGGCCCCCCCCATCTCCATGGCCTCCCCCATGTCCATCACCACCAACACGATGCACTACGGCAGCTGAAGGGCCCCCCCGGCCCCACCCACCAGACAAAAACCAAAACCGGGCACACCGGGACCCCCCCCGCCCGCCCCGGGGGTCCCTCCCTGCCCCCCCCCCCCGCTCCACAGGGGATTTTGGGGTTTTTTGGGGTTTTTTTTGGGTTTTTTTGGTTTTGTTTTTGTGCGGGGGAAGCGGGGGGGGGAAGGGGGGGAGGGGCCGTTTTTTACCGCTGGATTTGGGGGGAGGGGGGCGTGAGAATCCCCCCGGGACCCCCCCGGGATGGGAACCCCGCCGGGAAGGGGCCGAATGTACCAAAATCCCAAAATCCGCGGGTTTGGCCCCGATCGGGGCGGGCGGGGGCCGAGCGGGATCGCTCCGGCCGGAGCCTCAATAAACGGGAGGGTTTCACACCTCGGGGGTCCGCAGGGGGGCTGGGGGCTTCCGGGGGCGCTGGGGGGTCCCCAAATCCCGGGGGGACCCCCAAACCCCTGGGGAGGCTTCCCTGAGGGGTCTGGGGGCTTCCAGGGGGGCTCGGGGGTCCCAAAACCACTGGGGGGCTTCTGGGGG
The DNA here is from genome assembly GCF_028551555.1 of Melozone crissalis. Classification (NCBI taxonomy): domain Eukaryota; kingdom Metazoa; phylum Chordata; class Aves; order Passeriformes; family Passerellidae; genus Melozone; species Melozone crissalis. The sequence goes on from NW_026536128.1 coordinate 80,803, forward strand.
GGGGGGGTTGGGGACCCCCAAGTCCCTGTAGGATCCCAAAAATCCCAGGATAGTCCCAAAATCCCTGGAGGTTCCCAAATCCCTGAGAGACCCCCAAATCCCTGGGGAGGATCCCAAAATTCTGGGGGATCCCTAAACCCCCCCAGGGCCTTTTTGGGGTTTATTGACACCGCCAGGACCCCAGCCCCAGTTACATTTTGGGGTTTATTCTTCCCCTTCCAGATAAAGTTTTGGGGGTTTATTCCCCCCTACGGCCATTTCGGGGTTTATTCCCTCCTCCCCAGGTACATTTTTGGGGTTCCCAGGTACATTTTGGGGTTAATTCCTCCCAGTTTGGGGTACCTGACATCCCAGCCCCATCAGCACGTGCATCCCCACCGGCGCCGCCCCCCCAGGTGCATTTTTGGGGTACATTTGTACATTTCTGGGGTACATTTTTGGGGCTTTTGGGTTACCTGGCAGCCCAAACCGAGCAGGGCCGCCCCCCGCCCGCAGAGGGCTCGTCCGTTCCGGGGCCGCTCGCTGCCGGGACGGGACACGCGGGTTCTGAGGGACGCTCGGAACCGCCCCGGTACCGGCCCCGCTCCAGGGACCCCCCGCTCAGGGACCCTCCCGGTACCGACCCCGCTCTGCGGGAAAGGCCCCGCCCCCAGGGACCCCTCCGGTCCCGCCCGGCCCCCGGGGCCCTCCCGGTACCGTCCGGTCCCGCTCGGCACCGGCTCCCCCCGCGCTCCGGCCGCGATGGTTCCGCCCGGTCCGCTCCCCCTCCGGCCCCGCGCTCCCGCCGCGGCCGTTCCGGCCCGCGATGGTTCCGGGCAGGGGAGACCCCAGACCCCCCTCAGGACCCCCCCTCACACCGGGACCCCCAAAATCCCCCGGGACCCCTCCCCAATACGGCCAGATCCCACCCGGGATCCCCAGATCACCACAGCGGAGACCCCCCCCCCCCAAAAAAAAAAATTACAGACCCCGAAAGATCCCCTCAAAACCACCCAGAACGACCCCCGGGCTCTTTCCCCTCTCCGCTTTATTGGAGCCGCTGGCGGGAGAAGGGGGTGACAAGGTGTGGGTGGGGGGGGATGGGTTGGGGGGTGAGAGTCGCCCCCGGCCCCCCCGCGAGGGTTTTGGGGTTTTTGGGGGGTTTCGGGGTCCCCCCCCCTCCCCACAATTCCCGCGGTTTTCAGCGCCGCCGCCGCCGGTACAAAAATAAAAGCTCTGCGCGACCCCGCCCCCCCCGCGCGATCCCTCCCCAAATTCGGACGGGGTTTGGGGGGTGGGGGAGGGGGGAGACCCCCCCCCCCATCCCCTCCCCCCCCCAGAGTGACACCCCCCCCCTCCCCCCCAGTGCTACAGCAGGGCCAGAAATGGGGACCCCCCCCCCCCAATAAAATCGGGATTTTGGGGTCAGGGCCCCCCCCCCGAGCCCCCCGAAATTGGGGAGGGGTCCCCCGGTATTGCTGCGCCTCGGGGGGGGGCGGGGGGCGAGGGGTCCCTGTGCAAAGCGGGGAAAGTTTGGGGGGAAAACCCCGAATTTGGGGGCTCTGCCCCGCCCCCCATTAATGGCTTTTGGGGACCCCCCCCCTTTGGGGTCTCCCCTTTTTGGGGTCTCCCCCCTTTTTGGGGTCTATTCCCCTTTTTGGGGTCTATTCCCCCTTTTTTGGGGTCCCCGGTCCCTTCTGGGGGGGAATTTTCCTCCTTTTTTTGTCTTTTCGAGTTTTTTAAAAAATAGAATAAAAATTCCCCAGCTCCCCCAAATGAACCCCGAAATGAATCAGGTGGAAATAATGCAAATAAAATAATCCAAATAAAAGAATCCAATAAAATCATTCCAAATAAAATAATGCAATAAAATAATTCTGATAAAAATAATTCAGATAAAATAATCCAAATAAAAGAATCCAAATAAAATATCAAGAAAATAATCCTCACAAAACAATGATTCAGATAAAATAATTCTGATCAAACAAGCCAAATAAAAACAATCCAGATAAAAATAATCCTAATAAAATCATAGTTCTGATAAAAAGAATTCTGATCAAAAGAATCCTGATAAAATAATCCCGATAAAAAAAATCCAAATAAATACAATCCAAATAAAATCATCATTCTGATAAAAATAATTCTGATGAAATAATCTCAATAAAAATAATTCAATAAAATAATGATTCAGATAAAAAGAATCCCAGTAAAATCATAATTCAGATAAAAATAATCCCGATAAAGTCATGATTCAGATAAAAAATAATTCTGGTAAAAATAATTCTGATAAAAATAACTCTGATAAAGGAATCCAAATAAAATCCCTCCAGTAAAAAATAACTCTACTAAAAAATAATTCTGATTAAATAATTCTGATAAATTATTCTCATTAAATAATTCTGATAAATTATTCTGATAAAATCATTCCAGTGGAAATGTTTCTGATTAAATAATCCCATTAAAATAATTCTGATTAAAAATAATCAAAATAATTCCAATGAAAAAAATTCCATTGAAATTATCCCAGTAAAACCATTCCAGTAAAAGAATCCCAATAAAAAGAATTCAATAAAAGAATTCTTAAAAAATAATTAAAAAAAAATCCGACTTAAAAAATCTGATGAAAATAATTCTGATTGAAGCAATTCTGACGAAAAGAAATCTCATAAAAATAAACTATCTGAATTTCAAAAAATCCCAAATAAAAATAACCCAAAGGGAGAACATTCCAATAAAATAATTCCAATGGAAAAAATTGCAGTAAAATGAAACTCCAATTAAAACACTCCCAATAAAAAAATAATCCCAATAAAAATCGCCCTAAAGGAAAACCTATCAATTAAAAAAAATCCAATAAAAAGAATCCAAATGGGAAAGAATCCAAATAAAAATAGTCAATAATAATAAAATAAAAACCCAAATAAAAATAATAAATAAAAACAATCCCGGTAAAACAAATAGAACTAATAAATGAAAGCAGTCAAAATAAAAATAACGCCTAATAATAATAGAAATAAAAGTAACCCAAATAAAAATAATCCCAGTGAAAAAATAAATTAAAATCATCCCAATTAAAATAATCTATAAAATAATGAATTAAATGATCGATAAAAATAATCCATGTAAAAATAACCCATGTAAAAATAATCGATAAAAATAATCCATGTAAAAATAATCCATGTAAAAATAATCGATAAAAAAAATCAATAAAAATAATCAATAGAAATCATCCAAGTAAAAATAATCCAAGTTAAAATAATCAATAAAAAAATGATAAATAAAAATAATAAAAATAATTCAAATAAAAAGAACCCCAATAAAAATTAAAAAAAATAATAATAAATAAACCAAACCCAACTAAAGCCCCCCCCTATGACCCCCCCGCCCCCCCGGTGCCATCCCGACCCCCCCCCGCGCCCCCTCCCCTCCCCCTCACGGGGGGGGCTCCCCCCGCCCCTCCCCCTCCTCGGGGGGTCTCCCCGGGGGGGTCCCGGGGGGCTCCGGGGGGGAGTCCCGCCCCTCCCCCTCCCCCTCCCCCTCCCCCGGCCCGTCCCCGTCCGGGGGGGGCTCGAAGCGGAAGCGGGGGGGGGGTCCCGGGGCCGGGGGGGGCTCGGGGCTGAGCGGGGCCCGGAGCCGGAACCACTCGCGGTTCTCGTGCAGCGCCCGCAGCATCTCCCGCGCGTCCGGGTGAACCAGCTCGGCCCAGGCCTCCCACAGCGGCTGCACCACGAAATCGATGAACCCGACCTGGGGAGGGACATTGGGGACAGTGAGGGGACATTGGGGACAGCCAGGGGACAGCCAGAGTGACACTGGGACAGAGGGACAGCCCTGGGACACCCATGGGTGAACCAGCTCGGCCCAGGCCTCCCACAGCGGCTGCACCACGAAATCGATGAACCCGACCTGCAAATGGGGACAGTGAGGGGACAGTGAGGGGTGACACTGGGACAGGGGGGACAAGCAGGGACCTGCAGCTGTGATTTCCTGCTGGCGGCGCTGTCACACCTGGGGCTGATCCTGTTGTGTCCCCCCAGGTGTCCCTCACCTGCGATTTCTCCACCGAGGCGCTGTGCTTGTCGCACATGGGGCTGATCTCCATGTACCCCCCCATGTCCCAGGTGTGTCCCCATGTCCCCAGGTGTATCTCAGGTGTCCCCAGGTGTGTCCCCAGGTGTGTCTCACCTGCGATTTCTCCACCGAGGCGCTGTGCTTGTCGCACATGGGGCTGATCTCCATGTACCCTCCATGTCCCGGGTGTATCTCAGGTGTGTCCCCATGTCCCCAGGTGTATCTCAGGTGTCCCCAGGGGTATCTCAGGTGTATCCCAGGTGTATCTCAGGTGTCCCCAGGTGTCCCTCACCTGTGATTTCTCCACCGAGGCGCTGTGCTTGTCACACATGGGGCTGATCTCCATGTACCCCCCATGTCCCAGGTGTATCTCAGGTGTATCTCAGGTGTCCCCAGGTGTCCCTCACCTGTGATTTCTCCACCGAGGCGCTGTGCTTGTCGCACATGGGGCTGATTTCCATGCCGCGCTCCCGCTCCCGGTCCCCCTGCCTGAAGAACTCCTCCATGATCCGCTCCGTCCACTGCCGGTACAGCCCCAGCGGCTTCGTGGGGTTGCTCAGGTCGGCGCAGTGCACCATGTTCCGCAGCACCTGGGGACAGGAGGGTCACCTGGGGGAGGCTGGGGCCACCTTGGGGACAGGGACATCACCTGGGGGCGGCCGGGGCCACCTCGGGGCCACCTGGGGATGGCAGTGTCACCTGTGTCACCTGTGGGTGCTCAGGGTCACCTCGGGGCAGTCAGGGCCACCTGGGCCACCTTGGGGACAGCAGCGTCACCTGGGGGTGGCTGGGGCCACCTTGGGGACAGACAGGGCTGGCACCAGGGCCAGCTTGGGGACAGGGTGGTCACTGGGGCTACCTCAGGGCAGACAGGGCCACCTGGGGACAGCGATGCCACCAAAGATCCCCCAGCATCCACAAGACCTCCCCAAAGAGCCCTGAAACCCCCCCAAGACCCCTTGGGAATCGTCGGGACGCCCCCAGGCCCCATTTTGGGGACCCTCGGGACCCCCCCCATGCCCCTGTTTTGGGGTGCCCCCCACCTGGATGCGGTCGGTGTAGTTGTCCAGCAGCAGCACCCCCGAGCTCGTCACCTTCTTGGTCTCCACCATGGTCTTGAGGTCGGCCAGGAGGCTCATGTGCTTGGACATGTCCGTGGCCAGCACCTGGGGGGCACAAAGGGGGCACAAAGGGGGATTTTGGGGGGTCTGGGGGCATTTGGGGGGATTCCATGTGCTTGGACATGTCCGTGGCCAGCACCTGAGGGCACCAAGGGGGCTCAGGGGGGATTCAGGGGGGTTTTGGGTGGGCTTTTGGGGGGGTTTTGGGGTGCTGACCATGTCGATGACCATCTGGCGCAGCGCCTGGGGGTGCTCAGGGGGTTCTGGGGTGTTTCAGGGCAGGATTTTGGGGTGTTTTATGGGGATTTTAGGTGCTGACCATGTCGATGACCATCTGGCGCAGCGCCTGCCGCTGCCGCCGGCTCAGGTTCTGGAAGATGTCGCAGTCCTGCTCCTGCAGCAGCTTGAAGCCCACGGCCAGGTGATGGTTCTCCAGCACCGACTCGTCGTTGTAGAGCAGCGCCAGCTCCGAGTCTGGGGGCAGAGAGGGACCCCCGGGTCACAGGGAGGGACCCCTGGGACCCCCAGGACACAGAGAGGGACCCCCAGGGACCCCTGGCACCCACTGGTGTTGATGAGGAACTGGTTGGACACCCCGGGGTGGTCGACGTCGTGGATGGCGGCGGCAAAGAGGGCGGCCAAGACCTCCAGGTCGGTGAAGACGTCCTGGGAAGGGGGACAGGGACACCCTCAGGCCCCCCCAAAACCCAGCAGGGCCCCCTTCCCCTTTCAGGGCCCCCCAGAACCCAGTGGGACCCCCCCCAGCCATTTATAGGACCCCCATTTTTGGGTCCCCCCTCCCCATTTATGGAATCCCCTCTCATCCACTTATGGGACCCCCCACCCATTTATGGATCCTACCACACATTTATGGGATGCCCAGCCATTTATGGGACTCTCCACCCATCTATGGGACCCCTACCCATTTATGGAACCCCCCCCATTTATGGGTCTGACCACCCATAATGGGCCCCCCCCCATTTATGGACTCTCCCTATTTATGGATCCCACCACCCAATTATGGATCCCACCACCCGTTTATGGGAAGCCACCATTCAAATACGGGACCTCCTACCCAATTATGGGCCCCCTCACCCCAAAATCACACCCAGAACTGGTCCCACCACCCCTGAACAGGTCTCTACAGTGGCTCCCACCACCCATAGAGGAGACCCCTCCCCATTTATGCATCCCACCACCTGTTTATGGATCCCCCCACCCATTTATGGATCCCACCACCCATTTATGGATCCCAGCGCCCGTTTATGGAACCCCCCCACCCATTTATGGCCCCGCATGGGTCTGGGGTCTCACGTCGAGGGCGGGGGTGGCCAGCAGCACGTGCGTGGACTGCAGCACGTCGGCGGCGTGCAGGCTGTTGTGGTACGCCACGTCGGGGTGGTAGTGCTGCTCCAGGGCCCGGGCATAGCCCAGGAGAGCCCGCTCGGGGATGGCAAAGGTGCGCACCAGGTCACGCTCCTGGGGATGGGAACGTACCCAAAATGTACCCAAATGTATGCAAATGTACCCAAATGTACCCAAATGTACCCAAAATGTACCCAAATGTACCCAAATGTACCCAAAATGTACCCAAAAGTACCCAAATGTACCCAAAATGTACCCAAAACCACCCAAAATTAACCCAAACTCAGCCCAGGAGTGCCCGCTCGGGGATGGCAAAGGTGCGCACCAGGTCACGCTCCTGGTACCAGAATGTACCCAAAATACACCCAGAACACACCAGAAGCACACCCAAAACACCCCAAAATGCACCCAAAATATCCCCAAAATGCACCCAAATTCCCCACCCAGCAGCAGGGAGGGGCCTCAGGGGGTCCAGGGGGTGTTTTTGGGGTCTGGGGCAGTTTTTGGAGTCCCGGGGGATGGTTTTGGGGTCCCAGGGGTGTTTCTTGGGATCCAGTGGGTATTTCTGGGGTCCCGGGGCAGTTTTTGGGGTCCCGGGGCAGTTTTGGGGGTCCCAGAGTATTTCTGGGGTCCCAGGGTGTATTTTTGGGGTCCCGGGGCAGTTTTTGGGGTCCCGGGGCAGTTTTGGGGTCCCAGAGTATTTCTGGGGTCCCAGGGTGTATTTTTGGGGTCCCGGGGCGGTTTTGGG